>NW_027187256.1:3715693-3725579 GCF_028583685.1 Petaurus breviceps papuanus | reverse complement strand
AAACAGGCACAAGGAAAGGCAAAATCCAGGATTGCCTGGTGTTGCACCCTTTCTTCCAAAATTCTGTGTCTCCAAAGAAAAGTTCAGGTGAGAATCTAGGCTGGCCACATGTCCACAGCTGAAAAGGGAACACTGACTATCCCATAACAAGGATCTATTGCTCCATCTGTCTGCAAAAACCAATAGAAGTTTCAAGACATAAGAGAATATACTCACAATAAAATTCTCCATGGCCCAGGACAATGCTTAATGCAGAAACCTGAACTCAGTGCTTCATTCAGCTTGAAAATATTTAGTTTGATTTCTTGGATATTAACTAGTGCCTGTGTTACAAACCCAGCATCTTGAGTCTCATATACAGGAGAAAACCATTCTGGGAAATTAGTATTAGAAAACCAGGATTGTTTATGATTTCTATTGGTTTCTCGCTTCACCCACTGCAGTGATGGGGACCTGATTCATAGTGATATTCTACATCTAAGTTTCCTATCTAGCTCCTTGACTATCTCTTCTCTCCTCTCATTCTCTCTTCTCTGCCTCTTCCTTCTGCTCCCCTGCTCTCCTCCCTCCCCTGTCTTTTTCTCCCCTCCACTCCCTACTCTCCCTCTGGATGGATTAGAGAGGGGAAAGATTTGAGGTATGGGAACCAGTTAGTGGGCTACTGCAATAATGAAGGTGAAAGGTGAGTCATATGAACAGATCGAAGAAAGAGGATAAAGAGCATTATCTGGAGGAAGAAATTACGTTATTTGGCAACTGATTATGTGTATGGGGTGAGGAATGAGGAAGAACAGTAAAGATATAATCCTGAGCGACTAGAAGGATGGTATTTCAAACCGAAATAGGGAAGTTAGGAAGAGATGTGGATTTTCGTAAAAAGATAACCACTTCTGTTTAGAAATACTGAGCCTAACATGCTTACAGGATATCTAAAGAGGAGGACTGATAATATAGATTTGGGAGCCATGCCCATAGATGTGATAATTGGCTGTTAGAGAGAAACAGGCTCTAGTTTATTTCATACTCCTTTAGCAAACCAAGCTCTCCCTGTCATGTTCCTCCTTAGGCCACAGTGGGAAGGAGAAGGTTATAAGACTGTGAACCCTGAACCTGGATTAGGCACACAGTTTCCACTCTCCATTCCTGGATTCATGTTGCTCTCTCCTCCTAATGCACTCCTGTTCCTGATGCCAAGTAGAACAAGAACAAAGGGAACATGTGGGAACTCACCTCAATTTCTCCAAACTACAGGTTTGATCTTCCAAGGCCACACACAGAAGTTTCATTGCTTTCTCCTCAATAAAATTTCCACTGAGATCTAGGTCTTTCAGGCTCTCATTGCTATCGAGGGCAGAGAAGAGATTCTGGGAACATGTAGGTGAATGAAAACAATGCTGCAAACTGTGGGAGAAAATGTAATCAGAGAGAAAATGATCAATTCATTTTTAGTGATTAAGTCACTTCCTTTTTTTCTCTGGACAATGCTACAAACATTCACTTTATGATCACCATCTTCTGTCATCTCCTATTCAGTGGAATGAATGTAGTTCTTTAAAAATTGTCAGTCTCTTCAAGAGAAAAGCATTTGTAAACCTCAAATTACACCATAAGGCAAGAATGATTAAAAGTATTTAGTACTAGATAAGAAAATGGAAAAGTATACTAATAGACCAGATTGAATAAAAAAGAATCAGAAACAAGTAAAGGCAATAATTACCGTTCAGCAGACAATGAGAAGATAAATTACACACGGAAGAAGTTCCTATGTAAAAAAAAAAAATACTGGAAAAACTGGATAGCCTTTGGGCAGAAATCAGATTTAAATCAATACTCAGAATATATATCATTAGTAGCTCAAAATGTACAAGTGACCTGAATACCTAAGGTCACAAAGTTTAAAAAAAAATGAGGGAAGGTAAGAATCAGATTAGGAACTTTAGACAATTATAAAAAGCTGAGAATTCTTAGATAGTGGCAACCAGAAAAGACAAAATAGCTAATACTCATTATATGGAATTGAAAAGGTTTTAATTTTTAAAGACTTCAAAGCAGTGAATTGGTCCCACAGTACCATTTACTTTTCCTTTCAATCATTGTCCCAGAGCTGCTAAAAGAGAAGGAGCATTTGTAGCACACAACAGAGATGGGATGTTGCCTATACAAAAACAGAAAGCTGCAGGACACAAAAGTTGAAATTTGTATGACTCAACCCCCACTGCCTCCCTCCAAGCTCCTTCTCCTTCTCCCTACTATGGAGGACTTCAGTTACCTGAACAGAATATCCTTTAATCAGTCTTGACTGGATATAGAAATCTATGGGGATTTCAAGGTAGCACAGTGAACAGAGCATCAGCCCTGTAATCAGGAGGACATTAGCTCAAATCCGGCCTCAGACACTTAATACAAAAAGTAGCCATGTGACCTTGGGCAAGTCACTTAACCCCAACTACCCCCCCCCAAAAAAAAAGAAAAAGAAAAAGAAACCTATGCACAGGTTTTTTGTTTTTTTGTCCTAGGGCTTTACTTATCTTGGTGGACATAGTGATACAGCATCACCTATCCAGGTAGTTCTTTGCTGCCAAACACAATGTTAATAGCAATAATTCAGTCTGGCACACCTTTAGTGGTGTCAACACATACCAACTTAGTGTTTTATATAGGAACAAGGAAAGGCAAAATCCAGCAGTATCTGGTGTAGCACATTTATTGCAAAATTCTATGCCCCAAAGAAAAGTTGAGGTAAGAATCTAGGCTGCCCACCATGTCCCCAGAGGAAAAGGGAACACTGACTATTGCATAACAAGGATCTATAGCTCCATTTGTCGGCAAAAACCAATAAAATTTTCAAGACACAAGAGAAGATACTCACGATAAAATTCTCCATGGCCCAGGACAATGCTTAATGCAGAAACCTGAACTCAGTGCTTCATTCAGCTTGAAAATATTTAGTTTGATTTCTTGGATATTAACTAGTGCCTGTATTTCAAACTCAGCATCTTGAGTCTCATATAAAGGAGTAGACCATTCTGGGAAATTAGTATTAGAAAACCAGGATTGTTTATGATTTGTATTGGTTTCTCCCTTCACCCATTGCAGTGATGGGGACCTGATTTACAATGATATTCTACATCTAAGTTTCCTTTCTAGCTCCTTCACTATCTCTTCTCTCCTCTCTCATTCTCTCTTCTCTGCCCCTTCCTTCTGCTCCCCTGCTCTCCTCCCTCCCCTGTCTTTTTCTCCCCTGCACTCCCTACTCTCCCTCTGGATGGATTAGAGAGGGGAAAGATTTGAGGTATGGGAACCAGTTAGTGGGCTACTGCAATAATCAAGGTGAAAGGTGAGTCATATGAACAGATCGAAGAAAGAGGATAAAGGATATTATCTGGAGGAAGAAATTACATTTTTTGGCAACTGATTATGTGTATGGGGTGAGAAAGTGAGGAATGAGGGAGAACAGTAAAGATATAACCTGAGTGACTAGAAGGATGGTATTTCCAACAGAAATAGGGAAGTTAGGAAGAGATGTGGATTTTCTTAAAAAGATAACCACTTCTGTTTAGACATATTGAGCCTGCTAACAGGATATCTAAAGAGTAGGAATGATAATTAAGATAATTTAGGAACCATGCCCATAGATGCAATGATTGGCTATTAGAGAGAAAGTCAGTATTCTTTAGCAAACCTCTAAAAGGTTTAGCTCTCCCTGTCATGTTCCTCCTTAGGACACAGTGAGAAGGAGAGGGTTATAGGACTGTGAACCATGAACGTGGATTATGCACACAGTTTCCACTCTCCATTCCTTGATTCGTGTTTCTCTCTCCTCCTAATGCTCTCCTGTTCCTGATGCCAAGCAGAACATGAACAAAGGGAACATGTGGGAACTCACCTCAGTTTCTCCAACCTACAGTTTTGATCTTCCAAGCCCACACACAGAAGTTTCATTGCTTCCTCCTTAATAAAATTTCCACTGAGATCTAGGTCTTTCAGGCTCTCATTGCTATTGAGGGCAGAGAAGAGATTCTGGGAAGATGTAGGTGAAAGAAAACAATGCTGCAAACTGTGGGAGAAAATGTAATCAGAGAGGAAGTGGTCATTTCATTTTTAGTGATTAAATCACATCCTTTCTTTTTCTGGATGATGCTACAAACTCAGTTACTTTATGATCACCATCCTCTGTCATCTCCTATTCAGTGGAATGAATGTAGTTTCTTAAAAATTGTCAGTCTCTTCAAGAGAAAAGCATTTATAGACCTTAAATTACACCATAAGACAAGAATGATTAAAAGTATTTAGTACTAGAAAAGAAAATGGGAAAGTATATCAATAGACCAGATTGATAAAAAAGAATCAGAAACAAGTAAAGGCAATAATTACTCTTCAACAGACATGAGAAGATAAATTACCCATGGAAGAAGTTCCTATGTAAAAAAAAAAAAAAAATACTGGAAAAACAGGATAGCACTTGGGCAGAAATTAGTTTACATCAATATTCAGAACATATATCATTATTAGCTCAAAATGTATAAATGACTTGAATACTAAAGTTCACAAAGTTTAAAAAATGAGAGAAGGTAAGAATTATATCAGGAACCTTAGACAATTATGAAAAGCAGAGAATTCTTAGATAGGGTCAAACAGTAAAGACAAAATAGGTCATAATCATTACATGAAATTGACAATTTTTAAAGATTATAAAGCAGAGAATTGGTCCCAAAGTACCATTTACTTTTCCTTCCAAACACTGCTCCAGTGCTCCTAAAAGACAAGGAGAATTTCTAGCACACACTAGAGATGGGATCTTTCCTGCACAAAATCAGAAAGCTGCAGGACAGAGACCTGGAAATTTGCATGACTCCACCCCCACTGCCTCCCTCCCTGCTCCTTCTCCTTCTCCCTACTCTGGAGGACCTCAGTTACCTGAACAGAATATCCTTTAATCAGTTTTGACTGGATATAGAAATCTATGCACAGGGTATTTTTTATCCTAGGGTTTTTCTTTTCCTGGTAGAGACGGAGATACAGCATCATCTATCCAGGGATCTTTTTTGCTGCCAAACACAACATTAATAGCACTAATTCAGTCTGGCATGCCTTTAGTGGGGTTAACAGATAGCATGGTGGAAAAGAACACCAACTTTCTGTTCCAAACAGGCACAAGGAAAGGCAAAATCCAGGATTGCCTGGTGTTGCACTCTTTCTTCCAAAATTCTGTGTCTCCAAAGAAAAGTTCAGGTGAGAATCTAGGCTGGCCACATGTCCACAGCTGAAAAGAGAACACTGACTATCCCATAACAAGGATCTATTACTCCATCTGTCTGCAAAAACCAATAAAATTTTCAAGACATAAGAGAATATACTAACAATTAAATTCTCCATGGCCCAGGACAATGCTTAATGCAGAAACCTGAACTCAGTGCTTCATTCAGCTTGATAATATTTACTTTGATTTCTTGGATATTAACTAGTGCCTGTGTTACAAACCCAGCATCTTGAGTCTCATATAAAGGAGCAGACCATTCTGGGAAATTAGTATTAGAAAACCAGAATTGTTTATGATTTCTATTGGTTTCTCGCTTCACCCACTGCAGTGATGGGGACCTGATTTATAGTGATATTCTACATCTAAGTTTTCTATCTAGCTCCTTGACTATCTCTTCTCTCCTCTCATTATCTCTTCTCTGCTCCTTCCTTCTGTACCCCTCCTGCCCTTTCCCCCCCCCCCCTGTCTTTTTCTCCCCTGCACTCCCTACTCTCCCTCTGGATGGATTAGAGAGGGGAAAGATTTGAGGTATGGGAACCAGTTAGTGGGCTACTGCAATAATGAAGGTGAAAGGTGAGTCATATGAACAGATCGAAGAAAGAGGATAAAGAGCATTATCTGGAGGAAGAAATTAAAGTATTTGGCAACTGATTATGGGTATCCCCAACAGAAACAGGGAAATTAGGAAGAGATGTGGATTTTCTTAAAAAGATAACCACTTCTGTTTAGACATATTTAGCCTGACATGCTAACAGGATATCCAAAGACCAGGAATGATAGCATAGATTTGGGAGTCATGTCCATAGATGTGATAATTGGCTGTTAGAAAGAAACAGGCTCTAGTTTATTTCGCATTCCTTTAGCAAACCAAGCTCTCCTGGTCATGTTCCTCCTTAGGGCACAGTGAGAGTGAAGTTAAAAGACTCTGTAATGGGAATGTAAATTTTAAAGATCTTCCCTGCCCCTAGGCTAAAGTGCACCTGGACCTTGGGTGGAGGCTTGTTTTTCAGAAGATACTTTTTGATTGGCCAGTGGGTCAAGAAAGTTGTTACATTCTCTGAGCCAGGAGAAGGCTATATAAGCCCTGATGTGTAGCTTTGTTTAGGGGCTCACTTTGAGAAGTGTTCTGTGATTTGATCTGGATTCTGGGAAGCCGTTTTTGAGAGTCCCCCTCTGCTTTGAAAAACCCAGATGTTGACTGGGTGTGGATGTAATTGCTGGACAGTTTTAAAACTGTCTACTTGATCTGTTTCTCCATCTTGATAATTCTGTCTGTATAATCTGAAGTTCGGGGTGCTGACCTTTTTCCCCTGAACTAGGTAAACAATACATATTTGACTGATTAAAGTAGGCCTGTTAACCCATTGTGAGTTGCTTTCCTTTATAAAAGCAGATCCAAGAACCTGTGGTGGCAGCGACCCTGGGGACGCTGGGGTGCTTGCTGCTACAGACTGTGAACCCTGAATCTGGATTAGGCACACAGTTTCCACTCTCCATTCCTTGGTTCATATTTCTCTCTCCTCTTAATGCACTCCTGTTCCTGATGCCAAACAGAACATGAACAAAGGGAACAGGTGGGAACTCACCTCAGTTTCTCCAACCTACAGTTTTTATCTTCCAAGCCCACACACAGAAGTTTCATTGCTTCCTCCTCAATAAAATTTCCACTGAGATCTAGGTCTTTCAGGCTCTCATTGCTATTGAGAGCAGAGAAGAGATTCTGGAAATATGTAGGTGAATGAAAACAATGCCGCAAACTGTGGGAGAAAATGTAATCAGAGAAAGTGGTCATTTCATTTTTAGTGATTAAATCACATCCTTTCTTTCTCTGGACAATGCTACAAACTCAGTTACTTTATGATCACCATCCTCTGTCATCTCCTATTCAGTGGAATGAATGTAGTTTCTTTAAAAATTGTCAGTCTCTTCAAGAGAAAAGCATTTATAGACCTCAAATTATACAATTAGGCAAGAATGATTAAAAGTATTTAGTATTAGATAAGAAAATGGAAAAGTATATCAATAGACCAGATTGAATAAAAAAGAATCAGAAACAAGTAAAGGCAATAATTACTCTTCAGCAGACATGAGAAAATAAATTACCCATGGAGGAAGTTCCTATGTAAAAAAGAAAAAATATTGGAAAAACAGGATAGCACTTGGGCAGAAATTAGATTTACAATATTCAGAACATATATCTTTATTAGCTCAAAATGTACAAGTAACCTGAATACTGAAGGTCACAAAGTTTAAAAAAAAGGTGAAAAGGTAAGAATCAGGAACCTTACACATTTGTGAAAAGCAGAGAATTCTTAGATAGTGGCAAACAGTAAAAACAAAATAGCTCATATCCATTGCATGATATTGACCATTTTTAATTTTTAAAGATTTCAAAGCAGAGAACTGGTCCCACAGTACCATTTACTTTTCTTTCTAATCATTGCCCCAGAGCTCCTAAAAGACAAAGAGAATTTCTAGCACACACTAGAGATGGGATCTTTCCTGTACAAAATCAGAAAGCTGCAGGACACAAACCTGGAAATTTGGATGACTCCACCCCCACTGCCTCCCTCCCAGCTCCTGCTCCTCCTTCTCTTAGCAAACTAAGCTCTCCCTGTCATGTTTCTCCTTAGGGCACAGTGAGAGCGAGAAGGTTGTAAGACTGTGAACCCTGAATCTGGATTAAGCATACAGTTTCCACTCTCCATTCCTTGGTTCATGTTGCTCTCTCCTCCTAATGCACTCCTGTTCCTGATGCCAAGCAGAACACGAACAAAGGGAACATGTGGGAACTCAGTTCACTTTCTCTAACTTGAAATTTTGATTTTCCAAGGCCACATACAGAAGTTGCATTGCCCCTTCCTCAATGTAATTTTGACCCAGATCTAGGTCTTTTAGGCTCTCATTCCTATTGAGAGCAGAAAAGAGGTTCTGGGAACTGGTTTGGGAAAGAAGACACCAGCACGAACTGTAGGAGAAAACATAATCAGAAGGAAAGTCATTAATTCAGTTTTCCATGATAAAATCACCTACTCTCTTTCTCTGGGCAATGCTAAAATGTCATCTGCTTTTGATCACCATATTTGTCATCTCCTTTTCAGTGGAGTGAGTGAGGGAGGGCTAAAGTGACAACCTAACAAGACCTTAGCCTAAAAGTGCCAGGGTCTCCCATTGCTCCCTGTGCCATCTCCAGCCATCTTGATGAATATCTGACCACTGGACCTAGATGGCCCTGGAGGAGAAAGTGAGGCTGGTGACCTTACACAGCCCTCCCTCACTCAAATCAAAGTCAACTGCAAGTCACGTCATCATCTCCCTGATGTCATGGTCCTCTTCGAGAACAAAGGACAAACAACCTGTGAGTGAATAGTGGCATCTCTACTCTCTTCTCTCCTCTCTAAACTCAATTCCCTCTGGAGCTTACAGATTGGACAACGGGTCCCTGCCCTCCTAGCAGGAATGAATGCAAACATTACATAGTAACTGTTTCTCTTTTGGCTAGGAACTCCAAGTGTCTCTCCCTCCCAGTTTGATTTAATTTTTTTGTTAAAAGATCCATCCCTTGAGCAGCTACTTAAAAAGGCCTATTCACTGAATGGGCATTATCTAATTCAATGTGAGACCTGAAAAGACCTTAGCCTAAAAGGGCCAGGGTCTCCCATTGCATCCTGGGAAATCTCCAATCTCCCTGATGAATATTTGTCCACTGTACTCAGATATCTCTGTAGGAGAAGTGAGACTGGTGACCATACACAGCCCTCCCTCACGCAAATCAAAGTCAACTACAACTTGTGTCATCATCTCCCTGATGTCATGGTCCTCTTTAAGAGTGAAAGACAAACACAACAGCAACAAAAACGACAACCTTCAGTGGAACGAACGTAAAAAGGGTCAGTCTCTTTCAGAAGCATTTATGGATTTCAAATTATACTCTAAGGCATGAGTAATTAAAGTATTGAATACTAGATTTTAAAATGGAAAAGGATACCAAATAGACCAGACTAAACAAGAAAGAATCAGAAACAAGTAAATTCAATAATTCCTCTTCAACAGGCATGAGAAGATAAACTACGCATGGAAGAATTTCCAATGTAAAAAAAAATTTGCTTGAAAAACTGGGGAGCAATTTGATGGAAATTATTTTTACACCAATATTTACAACACATACCATAATTAGCTCAAAATGTACATGTGACCTGAATATTGAAGATCAGTATGTTAAAAAAAAAGAAAGCAAGACAGAAGAGAATGAGATCAAGAACATTAGACAAATATGAATAGGGCAGAATTTTTAGATTGAGGAAACAACAATTACATGAAAATGAAAAGCTGTTTTTAATACTTAAAGATTTCAAAGCAGAGAACTGGTGCTACAGTACCATTAAGTTCCCTACTGATCACTGTCCTAGAATTCCTAAAAGAGAAGGAACATTTGTAGAACACAGTAGAGAAGGGGTCTTTCCTGTACAAAAACAGAAAGGGGCTGGACACAAGCCTGGAAATTTGCATGACTCCACCTCCCACTGCTTCCCTCCCAGCTCCGTGTCCTTCTTTCCCACTCTGCAGGACCTCACTCTTTTGGACAGAATATACTTTATTCTCAGTTTGACATAGAAAATCAGTGCA
>NW_027187256.1:3592674-3695693 GCF_028583685.1 Petaurus breviceps papuanus | reverse complement strand
GGTGATGCCATGACTTCCAAGTGAACTGGATTTAAGTGAGGGAGGGATGTGCAAAGTCACAAGAATCACTTCCTCCTCCAGAGTCATCTGGGCCCAGGGGCCATATCAGGATGACTAAAGATGACCCAGAATGCAGTGGGGGACCTTGACCTCTTTAAACTAAGGTCTTTGTCAGATCTCAGTTTGACTGAGGCAACACCCATTAAGTGATTAAGGCTAAATAAGAAATGAGGCAGAGAACCACTTCTTTACTTTTTTTTTTAAAGTAGTCAATCTGGGAGGGGATGAGCCTCAGGATTTCTGGTCAAAATAGAAACAATTACTATTTACATTTTGGCAATATTCCAATATTACCTCTAAATTACCAGTTGATTGGCATACAATTGGGCAAAACGGTCTCTATGAGACCTCGATGATTTCTCATTATTTGGCTTAATTCTAAATAGATACCAAAGACAGCTGACCAATTTGCCACCCTGCCAACAGAGCGCTAGCGGTCCTCTATTCACACAATAACATCTCCAAGACTGTTGTCCTTTTTTGTCATCTTTACCAATTTGCATAGTAAAAAAAAATAAAACCTGAGTGGTTTTAATTTATATTTCTCTTACTAACACTGATTTGGATCATAATTTCATGTGGTCATTTATTCTTCGCCCTTCTTTTTTCCTGTCTATTGACCTATTTATCTCTTTGGTTAATTAGACAGAAAATATATTTAATGACTTACTCGAGGGCCGGAATTATGCTAACTGCTGATACTAATAAAAACAAATTATTCATTTACTTAAGGATATTACATTTTAATAGGAGAAATAAACACATAAAGGAGGTATGGAAAGTGGGTAAGGGTTGGAATACAATTGTCTGGAGGGTCAGGGGTGGCATAAGTGGACATATGTGAGGAGGGCTGTGTAATCCTGGGACAAAGCAAAATAAGGCCAGCGCTGGCCTATCAATGTCAAGGAGAGTTCCAGAACTAGAATCCAATTTTCCAGAGACTTGGGGAAAGAAGGATAGAAGTGAACTATATGCCAATATTATCTGGTTTATATATTTTTTTAAATTTCTCTTTCTTATTTAAGAAATTTCCCCCACTCTTAGTTATGAAAGGTACCTGATCTTCTCATCTAATCATTTTTATGATATGAATTTTTATATTTAGTTCACCTAATCCATTTTGAGCTTATTATGCATAGTAAATGGTATGAGAATCAGAGTTGAATTTTGACCAATTGCTTTCTAATTTTCATGGCTGGACTTGTTAAAAGGGGAAACCCTCTCCTTGTACATTATGTTCTTGGATTTATCCAACAGTGGGATACTGTTTTCAAGGGTTTCTGTTTCTTTTTTATCTTGGCTCTTTTCCACTCTTCTATTTTAACCACTACAAAAAAGATTTGATGTCTACTGCTTTGTAACAAAGTTTCAGATCTGATAATGCCCTTTGTTTATACCTTTATCCTATTATTTTCCTAGTGACTGGACCTTTAGATTATCCAAATAAATCTTGTTATTTTATCTGATTTTATAAAATATTTCTTTGGTAACTTGATTGGCATAACACTAAACCTATAAATTAAAAAGAGCATTGCCCTTTTAATATCTCTCCAATTGCTTATGTCTCCCTTTCTTTCTTTTTTTTTGGAGGGGGAAGGCAAGGCAATTGGGATTAAGTGACTTCCCCAAGGTCTCACAGCTAGTAAGTGTTAAGTGTCTGAGTCTGGATTTGAACTCAGGTCCTCCTGACTCCAGGGCTGGTGCTCTATTCACTTTACCACCTAGCTGCCTCTTGTCTCCCTTTATTTCTGTAAAGAGTTGTATTTATAATCAAAACAACTCTGAGGTACCACGTCTCACAGCCAGATTGGCTAAGATGACAAAACTGGAAAATCATAAATACTAGAGAGGATGTAGGAAAGTTGAAACACTAATGCATTGTTGGTGGAGTTGTGAACTGATCTAACCATTCTGTAGAGCAATTTGGAACTATGACCAAAGGGTTATACAAATGTGCATACCCTTTCACCCAGTAATACCACTTCTAGGGATGGATCCCAGAGATCACACAAATGGGAAAAGATGTTGTACATATAAAAATATTTATAGTAGGTCTTTCTGAGGTGGCAAAGAATTGGAAATCATGGGGATGCCCATCAATTGGGGAATGGCTAAACAAGTTGTGGCATATGAATGTAATGGGATAATGTTGTGCTATAAGAAATGACGAGCAGAAGGACTTCATAATAATATGGAGAGACATTTAAATTGATGCTGAGTTAGGAGAGTAGAACCAGGAGAACTTTGTACACAATTACATCATATCTGTGATGACTAACTATGATAGACTGGACTCCTCTCAATAATGCAAGGTTATAAGACAATTTCAAAAGACTCATGATGGAGAGTGCCATCCACATCCAGAGAAAAAACTACAGAGTCTGAACACAGATTGAAACAAACTTGCTCTATCTTTTTTGTTTTGTTTTGTTCCTTCTTTCTTGTTTTTTATCCCATTGGTTGTAATTCTTCTTTACAACTTCATTAATGTTTAGTGTGAAGGCATTTGTAGAACCTATATCAGATTGCATGCCACCATGGAGGACGGGAGAGAAAATTTAGAACTCAAGGGATTGTGGAACTGAATGTTGTAAACGAAAAGTAAATAAATAAATATGATGTGAAAAAAAGAAAAGAAAAGTTGTATTTATCTAAATGTTGTGTGTATCTTGTTGGCTAAGTCCAAGATGATGTCTGTTTTTTGTCATTTTAAATGGATTTTGATCAGTCAAAAAGCTTTCATTATGTACCAGGCACTATGCTAAATACTAGGGATACAAAAACAAAAATGAAACAGTTATTGCTCTTAAAGGCTTTAAATTCTATCTATACCCCTGTAAACTTTAGATAGATAGAAAATAAGGTCTTTAAGGGCATGAACTCTTTCCTTCTTGTCATTTTCTCTCCAGCACCTTAGACAGTACATGGTACAAAGTAGGTTATAAATGCTTGTGGATTGATCAAAGTTTCATTCAAATAATGAAAAGCAGAAAACATCTAAAGTGCACGTGTGTGCATGCTTATATATGTGTATATACAGATATAGATACATATATTGATATATATTCACACAATTACATACTCAAGTATGCGTATGTATATATACACATTTTAGATAGAATATTCTATGAGCCTATCATGTATGTACCGTATACACACATATAGATGCACACACTTATGCATGTATACACACATATACAAGTCAGGGAGACCAATGTGGAGGAAATGACAGAAAACGAAGTAAGACATGATAAAAGACTTGAATTAAGATAGTAGACATATGGTTGGAGAAGAGGGGAGGGTTGTGAAAAGATTGTGGAAGTAGAATAAATAAGATCTAATAATTCATTAGATACGAGGGATGAGAAAGAATAGGAAACTAAGGATGGCCCCAAGATTGCAAACCTGCATACTTGGAAGAATGGAGGTTTCCCTTACAGAAAAGCAGACCATGGGGAGAAGAGTAAGTACTGGGGTAGGAGATTAATGAATTCTGCAAATTAAAAGCAGGAAGAGACCTTGGGGTCTATCCCCTTCATTTTGCACATGAGGAAACTGAAGTACAGGGAGGTTAAATAACTTGTCCAGGGTTCTATTTGAGGAAAAAATTGAACTCAGATCTTCCTGACTCTAAGTCCACAGCCTATTTATCTATACATGCTGAATCTGAGATGTCCAAGGGATATCCAGTCTGAAATGTCCAACAATTTAATTGGTGATATAGGAAAAGAGATCAAGAGACCAAATTTAGAAACATAGATTTTTTATCATCATTCTTTCCTAGTTTTTGTTTGCACATTACAGAAATACGTAATTTGTTCATTATGTGCAGCGATATCAATTGTGAGTCCTGCTATCTTATTGATGCTGCAGTACAAGGTGCATTGGATTTGGAGGCAGATGACCTTGGTTTAAGTTCTACCTGTGTGACCTTAGGTAAGTCACTTAACGTCATTGAGTCTGACTTTTTCATCTGTAAAATCAGAGAGCTGGTCTCCAAAATCCTTTCCAGCTCTAAATCTGTGACCCTGTTATTAATTCTTCACTGATTCTCTGGGGTTTTCTTAGTATAATATCATGTCATCTGTAAAGAGAAATAATTCTGTGTTCTCTTTGTTAATATGCATGTCTTTAACTTCATTTTATTTTCTCATTGTTATAACTCGTATTTCCAGAACAATACCAAATAACAGTGGTGAGAAAGACCAGATATTTCTTTTCCCTCTTCCTTCTTCCCCACTTTTCTTTTCACTGTCCTACCTTTCCACTCATTTAGATTCTAAACTATCCTTTCTTTTCCTCCTAAGACCTCACTTTTCACATCTTCCTCAGTTTTTTACTTCCCTTTCCCTACTCCCACACAGGCAGACACCCCAGCTAAGGGACCAGCTTAGACTTACATCAGTTTTTCCAGTTTACAGTTTGGATCTCTTAGTCCGACAAAACAGTTTTCCATACATGGATCAGCAAAATAAATGTAGGCCAGCTGGAGTTCTTTCAGGTTCTGATAATTGCTGATCACAGAGGAGAAATCTTGCCAAACACCAGCAGGTAAAATCAAATCAAATCTAAAATAAGAACTAGAGAGAAAATGAGAGAAGAATTTTACTGTGGGTATCAGTGGCAATCAAGCTGCCTCCCAGTATTAATGTGTGTGTGCCTATTTGTACGATAAAATGAAAAGGTCCTATAGCAAATGACAGCAATTCTCAGGGAGAGAACAGATGGGATGAGATTCTGAGAACTCTGAAGGACAAATCCAGGTTCTAGCTACTGCCAGTTCCATCAGCCTTCATCCCACTGCCCTCCTCCTTGCCATCTTTTCCCCTGGTCCTTCTTACTTCATCCCTCACATGCTCAGTGGCAATGCTGAAACCAATGTCTGAATCAGTTAGGTTGAGTTAGGAGGAAGAAAAAACCTGACTTAAGGAAGGAGATTTCCAAATATCTAACATGCACAGAAGCCCAAAATGTATAGTGATAGATTCAGTCTTTCAGGATCATAGGGAAGCGAATTATACCAACAGCCCTCTCTATGGCATAGCAATAGGAAAATTTCTAATAAGGAGTTGCTACAGGGATAAGAGGATAGACAGCAATTCCCAGAGGATCCCAGTGGAGAGGAGATGACACCTGCAGTTGGTGCTGAAAGGGTAATCCAATTCCTAAAGCTAATGTGAATATATTCTGCTCATAATCAGCAAGATAGAGGGGTAAGACTATTTTTCTAAAAACCCCCAACCACTCTTTAGGTTTCATTTTTTGTTATCTTCACCTTCTAAGGCATCCTCAGTTTTTAAACAAATTTTATTCTGATTTCATTGGGAGCTGGATGTCATACTGGGCTTCCGACTTGGGCCTTCAACTTTCCCAGATATTCCCCTTGGAGAAGGTCTGGAGGATATAAAAAATTTATGGGGGAGAGTAATATACAATGCCCAAGGACATCAAAAGGATCGACCTCAATCTCCATGGGAGCCTCTTCCTATGCAACTCTACATTCTGGCCTATTGCTGTACACAGAGTAGAGAGCTAAGAAATGAAATCTGCCATCAAAGATAAAGGAATCAGGCAGTGACGGGTGAATATAAGGGGAAAAACTGAAGCCAGAGATCTTAAGAAGAAAACTCAGAAATCTTGAACACAAGCTAGCTGCCTCTAATGAAGCTGCCAAGCAGGGGGCACTAATGTCAACTTGCTTTTTCCCCAACAAAAGATAGCTTCAAAGGCATATGCAAAATGAAACCCTGTAAGGATTTATTCTAGCATGAAAATGACTTCCTGCTGTCCCATCTCATATGGTGCAAAAGATTTCAACATGTGAAGTACCGAACAAAAGTCCTGAGTGAATATTAGCCTTTTCCTCCATCATTAAAGTGGGTTTCAGTCAGGAGTCTGGTTTAAGTGGCTGAAAGTGCATCTGAAATTCTGCCCTGAACAAGCACCTTTGTCCTTTATGAACCCATTGGCACCCGTGCAATGGACAGTATCTCAGAATCCAGTCAAGGACATGAAGAGCAGCCTCCTATCACTGACAGCCTTGGAATGAGGCCTATTATCCCTCCCTTCCCTCCTCCCTGCTTTGCCCCCTCAACCAGGGACATTCTTAAATACTCCAAAGCAAAGAACAGGTGCCACAAGGCCACTTACTCCCCTACCAATCATTGTTCAAGAGCTCTTAAAAGAGAGGGAACATCTATAGCACACTTCAGAGAGGGGATTTTTTTCCTCTACAAAAAGGGAAAGCCACTGCACACAGACCTATCTATTTATATGATCCCCACCCCCACTGTCTCTTCTCTAGTGCCCTGTCCTCCTCCCCACTCTGTAGGCCTTCAGTTGCCTGGACAGAATATCCTTTAATTAATCTCAGTTGGATATGGAAATTATGTGCATGGATTTTGTCATTTTCTTTTCCTGTCTTGATTATAGTATGATGATATACTATCATCTCTGAAGAGATCTCTTTGCTTCCAAACACAACATAAATAATTCAATCTAGAGTGCTTTTAATGGGGTGAACATGGAATGGTGGAAAATAACAACACCTTAGTTTTCCACACAGGCACAAGGAAAGGTAAAGTGCAGCAGTGCCTGGCGTTTGGCTCTTTGTCCCAAAACTCTGTGTCCCCAAAGAAAAGCAGGGTGACAATTTGGGCTGGTCACATTTCCAAAGCTGAAAGTAGAACACTGGAGTGCTTCACAAGAAATATCCATAATTCAATCTGTCTGCAAAGAGCCTAGTAAAGGCTTCAAGACATAAGGCATGAAGATACTTACACGGAAAGTCTCTGTGCCCCAGGACAGTGCTTAATACAATAAACAACAGTCGGGACCTCATACTGGTACCTAATATTTACTTTGATTTCTTGGATGTTATATAGAGCCTGTGTTACAAGCTCAGCATCTTGAGTCTCATATAAATTAGATAAATATTCTGGAAAAAGAGTTTTAAAAGAAAAGTATTCTTCATGTTTTCTTTTGGTTTCTCCCTGAGCCCACTGCAGTAATTGTGACTTGATTTCTGGTGACACTCTACATCTGAACTTCCTCTCCAGCTCCCTTGCTGTCTCTGCATTTAGGAAGCCAAACAGGAAACGTACAAGTAGGGCCACAAAGCTGCCATTGTGCCATCTACACTCATTCAGAAGTTTTTTAACATCTGGAATGGAGAAGTCAGCAGGGCTCTTCCCCCCTTCTTTGTCTGTGCTCATCAGATAGAACATGGCAGCAAAAAACTCTTGGAAACTCAAGTGAATGAAGCTGTAGCACTTTTCACTGTCACTGTCTTTCTGAAAAATGTTCATGTCTAAGAAGGCAGAGACAACAGCTGCCTCTAGGTCATGCCTCCTCAGGTCCTCCTCCTCAAACAGCAGTTTCCTCTCCCAGATGCCCTCAGCAGCCAATCTACAAAGGCCCCTCAAGTGCTGAGGTGTAAAGTTATGGTCATCAGTTGTAACTAAATTGGAAAGATAACACACATATAAAGCAGTGGTAGTTTTCAAAGTCTGGATGGGATTTAGTCTTTTCTTCATCTGTTGTTTCAGGCAAGTGCAGACGATCCAGTTCATCAGGGGAACAGAGCACATGGTGAACAGTGTGTCATTGCCTTCTACTAAACTAAAGGCTTTTTTACCTAAATCTTCATCTCTAAAAAATTTGCAGAAATACTCCTTCCTCTGCTCCACAGAGAAGCCCAGGATCTCCACATGACGTGGATTCTCTAACAAAGGACTAAATTTCCCCAGAGCAGTGAGTCTTGTAGTGAGCAGCAAGGAGGCTTCAGGGAGCAGGGTCTTCCTTAGTAAGCTGCTCAGCAGGATGGGCACTGGCCTCTGCTGCTTCCAGTCTTTGCACAGATCATATTCGTGCTCATTACAAGGGAATTTCAGTTCATCTAAACCATCAATGATGAAGAGAAGTTTCTTTGGCCGGGACATGATCTCCCTCATGGGAGCCTGGGGGCCAAGCCAGTCACTGGCAATTAAATTAGCAAAACTCATTTCTCTCTCCCCTAACAGGTTAAGTTCCCTGCAACTGAGATAAAAAACATGGTTGAACTGCTTCTGGTAGAGTTTTCCCTTTGTCCAGTCCAACATGATTTTGATGGCCAGGGTGGTCTTTCCAATACCAGCAGCCCCTTGTAGCACAACAGTGTGTGACTGGGTGCCTCTGTATTGAAAAGGAACAAATAAAGATGACACCTCTCTAAGCCATGCTCGCTCCTGCAGGAACTTAGCAGGTTTCAAACCTCGGAACGGGAGCTCATGTTTCTTCTCCTTCTTATACTCCAGAAGCAACAGCTGTGTAAAACAGTGATGAAAGAGCTCATGCTCCCCAGAACAAGAGCTCTCATCCCTCATGAACTGGAATTTCTTTCTCATTTGTTCTTGGTAGTTTGTTCTTTCATCTAATGTCATAACAAACAATAAAGAGATATTCAGGATTAAATCTGCTGGCATATCTTTGGGAAAAGACCCTGAAATAATGGTTTGGGCATCATTGTCCCCAGGGCCCACATGGAGGTGAAGTGCTACCCTGGCTCTGCCCTCACCTCACATCTGTGGGTGTCCAAGGTAAGCCCCCAAACTCTGCCTGCACCTCAGCTGACATGATCTTTCTGAAACACAACCTTGACAATAACATAGCCCTGATCAGAAACTTTCTATGTCTCTGTCTTGTCCATAGGAGGAAGTCTAAGTTCATCCCACAATTCAAGGCCTTCTTACTTTCCATCTTTATTTCCTCCCAGTTTCCCAAATATAACTTGAACTTCTTACCCTCCACTCTCTAGTTAATTTTAAGCCACTCACATCCAATTTCAACTCCATAAATATTTATTACATGTCTACCATATGCCAGGGAGTCTGCTAAGGGCTGGGAATATGAAGAAAGCTCACAACCTAATAAGGGAAATGACATGTAAACAAATATGTATAAACAAGATACAGACAGGCCAAATTGGAGATAATTTCAGCAGGAAAGCACTAACATAGGGGACACTGGGAAAGTCTTCATGCAGAAGGTGGCACTTTAGTTGAGACTTTAAGTAAACCAGGGAAGCCTAGAGATGGTGATGAGGAGTGACAGAATTCCAGGCATAAGAGACAGGCAATGACAATGTAATCAGCAACTGGAATGTCCTGTGCTCACCACAAACTATCTCCTCTCTATCAAAATCTTGTCAGTTCCTCAAGACCCAAGAGAAATCCCACATGAATGTGATTTCTCAGCTCCTACAGACTTCCTTTCTGTTACAGCCATTTTAATCTCCTCACTGACTACCTTGTTTTAGTCCTTAGTCTTTGGTGACAAAGATCCAGGGCTATAATCCCAGAAAGAATTTGCATTTGCAAAGTGCCCAGAGGGGTTATCAAATCAAGTCTTTACTTGGAGCAGCTATTTATTTTCATTTCAATGAACACTGAGGTGTACAAAGCACTGTAGGAAGTTTCTATACCATCCCCAACAAGAGCCTGTCCAGGCTCTTCACAACAACCACCAGTGACAGGAACTCACCCCATCATGAGGCTGCTCCTCACTTTGAGGACATCTCTAAACTGTCCGGAGTCCTAACATTTACTGAACTGAAACCTGACTTCCTGAACCGTATACCCCTGGTCCTGCTCTTCATCTCCCTCAAGTCTACACTCTGCTTTACTACTACCATGTCTCAAGAACCACTTCATCCTGGGAGCTCACTCCAGTCTAGGAATTAACACAATGGAAGAACCCTCCACCTCCAAGGCCTTTCCCTCAGATTGGATGACTCCTCCAAGAATTTACATTTAAGGGAGGCACTCAAGCTATTAACTTCTTCATTCTCCTCATGGCTGCATACAGAACCTTCTTTCGTGTTCCCCAAGACAAATATCTTCCTCAAAACCCAACTTTTCAGTTTCTTTTTAGGTGCATTATTCACTTATTACAGTATAAGCTCTTAGAGGACAGACACTGTCTTTCTGTTTTTATTTGTATCCCCAGCCTTAAGCACAGTAGGACATAGTAACTACTTAATAAATGCCTGTAGGCTGACTGACACATGATAAGCATAAGCCCTTTCCCTAAGGGATCAAATATTCTACCTACACAAGTGGTATCTATATATCCAGATATTAGGCTAAGTTTAGGAGATGTAAAAGATACTATTAAAGGTTTATTTGATAAAATTGGAAAAGACTTGGACCACGAAGGCAGACGTTATCCACCTTCAAAGAAACAGGGGACAAATAAGGAGAGTAGTCTTATACAGATGGATGTGAATGTATATACTGATATGTGAGTATGATTCTAGTTATCTAAATATATATATGTGATGTGTATATATGTATATTTGTATGTATGTATGAACATATACAGCATATATATATAATATTCAAATTCAAATATATCCATATACAGTATAAATATGGAATCAGAAGCAGGATTAGTGCCAATATAAAAAAAATAGTCAAAGGAGTAAGGGAAAAGACCTGGCCTGGAAGACAGGGATTGTTTTTCTCTTGTCTTTGTATCTCAGTACCTAACACATATTAAGTGTGAATCCTGCAGAATAGTTTTTGAAATTTACCCATAATCAGAAAGAAATGCTTCACATGTTAATGTATGAATGGCAGACAAAATGTACAGTTTAGTTAGCATGGGAAGATGCAAGTCTTAACCTGCCTGTCTGCTCCCCTTGCACCTATGTAAGGCTCTCCATTAGGCTGAGTGATAATACTATTAGTACTACAGCACTCTAAGCAAACCATGAAAGTTGGCTTTTGGAAATATACTCACACACATACGTGTGTGTGTGTGTGTGTGTGTGTGTGTGTATAGTCACGTCACTTAACCCCAATTGCCCTCCAAAAAGCAAAAAAAAAAAAAAAGAGAGAGAGAGAGAGAGAGAGAGAGAACCAAGTCAGAGCTGATCTTCAGGCCCAACTCTCCAGGAAGTTTTAGAACTAGACTTCATTATAATAGCCACTGGAACAGAAGGAAGGGTGACATAAACTGATTCTAACCATACTGATAATATTTTTGCATGATAGACAAAGAGTAGATTCTGTGTATTGCTTCATGTTCTCAATATTTTTATGTTTACTGTATCACTGGGAGTGCTTTCAGTTTTATCCCATGGGGAGGGGGAGGTCTGGGGTAGGGAGGAGACACAACGAAAGGTGAAAAAGTAAATCAGTAATAGAAGAGTAAAGGAACACTAGAAAAGCAGCCCTGGAGATGGGGTCAGGACAAATCCGGCTTCAGTCCTGCCTTTGACACTCTCAGGGGAAGTACAGGGAAAGAAGGCTAGGAGTCAGAGGATCTCTTCCATCCAGTGACTCCCTTCTCCTCTGGCTCCCTACCCACTGTGCCACCTAAAGGCTGCATTAGGAGCCCAGCTGTCTTAGGCAGCCAGAAAGAGAGCTGGAGGGCTGAAGAGGAGCTAAAGTGGAACCAGGCCACTCACCAAGGTGCCCTGGAGACACAGCCCCCAACAGGGGGAAGATCTGGCAGAGAGTAAGTGCTAGATCTATCAGGGACTCCTCCAGAAGACACCTGAATGTTTCAGCACTAGTAATGTTAACTACCCCTCAATGCCTGTTCTCTGACCAAATGTGCCCCATGTATATATATATGCCATAAACAATTTTTAGGGACTTCTACTCTTCTGACTGAGGGTTTGTATTGGGAGGAGAATGAGTTCCTCTCCATTAGTGGTATTAAACACAAATAGAAATGGGGTCTGCCAATCTATACATAAGGATCTCTATGACTTAATTTTAAAATATAATATTATGTATATTTTATCATATTTTAATTGATTTACTTAAACATTACCCAATACCTTCTTAATCTGTTTAAGCAGTACTCGGGAGTGTTTGGGGCTGCATGGAGCCTGATGGCCACATTTTTGGCACATCTATTTTACATTACTTCTCTGAGAAACTTTGCTTTAAACGAACAATTTTGGTGATTAGTAAAAGGAATCGCACTAATGATGGAGGAGTCAAGAGCTACAGTTTGCAAAACAGTATGAACACAAAGTACCTAGAATATCCGATGGTTTTCTGGAAGCCTATAAGTGAACTTTTATATGAGTGAACATATATATATATATATATATATATATATATATATACACATATATATGTGTGTGTGTGTGTGTGTGTGTGTGTAAATGTATATTTTCATGCATATCAGGGTTTATGTATATCCATGTTTAAGTATACATATATGTATAAGAATATCAATTGGTCAATAAACATTTATTAAGTTTTGAATCTATGTCAGGCACTATGCTAAGCACTGGGGACACAAAAAGAGGTAAAAGATAGCCTTTCCCTCACAGAACTCATAATCTAGTTGGGGAAACTAGCAAACCAATATGTACAAATTAGTTAAACAGAAGATAATTAGGAAGGGGAAGGCACTAGCACTAAGGGGTATCAGGAAAGCCTTAGTATAAAAGATGCTGTTTTAGTTGGGACTTAAGGCAAACCAGGGATACCTACAGGAGGAGATGATAAGGAAAGAGTATTCCAGCAATGTGGGGCAGCCAGAAAAAATGCCAAGAACCTAGAGATGGAGTATTTCATTCACAGAAAAAGCCAGGTCACTGTCACTGGATCTAAAGGCATACTACCTTCCCCTGCATTGTTACATTAGCCTCTTTATTAGTCAGCACCTCATCTCAAACCTCCCTATCCATCGACCATACTAGTGCCATTACTAAAGCACAGGCGTGATCATGTCAATTTCCTTATCAATAAACTCCAGCATGTTTCTATTACCTCTAGCAACAATATAGTGTAGCTCTGACTATAATTTAGTAATACTAAACAAGGGCACTGCCAGTCTTTATCCATCTTACCCTTCTAGGAGGTATATTATATGCTAAAACGCACAAGAATTCAATTCACTCAATGGCTGTGGAAGTGGCCAAGGTTCCTATAGCACATCCCCTTAAATGTTACTCGTGGGACCACATTAACAGAAAGTCTGAGGTCCAGGATGACAGATGGAATAAAATCTGTGCCTACCTTTTTACATTTACAGTGGTTACTGACCTGAGGAGGCTGGAAGAACTGGAGCAGGAATTAATCCAAGATCCTCTGTAGGAAAGAAAAGCAGAAGACAATGAGAGGCCTTTCTGTTGCACAAGTAGATAGTTGGGAGCTGAAAGTAGGAATGGATCTGCAGGGCAGCATTCAAGAGTAGATTTCAGCTGGGGTCCTGAGGAGTTGGAATGAAATGAGCTGGGTCTCAGCTCCACAAACTCCACAAATAAAAGGTTGTTAACTAACACAAACAGTAGATCTTTAATTTTTGAAAGCTTAACTATATTACATAGTGAATCAATTAATCACCAAGCATTTATTAAGCACTGACTATATGCCAGGCACTCCTATAATAAATGCATGTAGAGAACCAGGAGCTCAGGAGGAGAGAGAGAGAGAAAGAGAGAGAGAGAGACAGAGAGAGAGAGAGAGAGAGACAGAGACAGAGAGAGAGAGAGAGAGAGAGAGAGAGAGAGACAGAGAGAGAGAGACAGAGACAGAGAGAGAGAGACAGAGACAGAGAGAGAGAGAAATCTGAAGGGTTTTAGGTACAGAAGTTTATTAGTGCTATTTTTTTATTTTTGAGAGTTTTTTTCAGCTAAGTTGTAATACTAAATTGAACCACAATGAGTTATTTTCCATAAAAAAAAAAAACAACTTGGAAGAAGTGGGACTTGATCTGGGTCTCAAGGCAGGGGGAGGATCTTCTACATTGCCCAGAAAGAGGACAGGAGAGGATCTAGGGCCCTCTTGTCTCCAGCTGAGTAGAAGCTTGGCTTCATGTGGCTATCCTGTTGGTTCTTGTCTTTGAATTCTAAGTGAATACATTTTTCAATGATTGACATCAGATGTTCAAACTGGAGACTGATATTAAGAGGGCAAAACCATTCAACACACACCAGCACTCTCATGGGAATTTTAAGTGCATGGAGAGCTTGTGGTTTAGACATCAGTGGTTTAGACATAGGGCTGAACAAGTCTGAGAAACCCAGTGAGAGATGGGGTCACAAATATCACACCACTATTTCAAAGATCCTACATCATTGTGTACACTTTAGAACTTTAAATAACTATTGTTGCTATTTTCAATTTCTTCTCTCCTCCCTGATCCAAGGTTCCTGAATTTCAAGTTCAATATAAGAGTGGACATAGGCACGAAGAAGGTGTAAACCAGTCCTGAAGTCTCCAACAGACCTATGAGGTGACCTGACCCATTAAGGTTTTGAGCAACTAGGTGGAACAATGGGCAGAGCTCCAGACCGGAAGTCAGGGCGATTCATCTATCTGAGTTCAAATCTGTCCTAAGATACTTAATAGGTGTCTGACCTTGGGCAAGTCACTGAACCCTGTTTGCCTCAATTCCTTATCTATAAAAAGAACCGGAGAAAAAAATATCAAACTATTCAAGTATTTTTGATAGGAAAACCCCAAATGGGGTCAAGAAGCTTGGGGCATTACTGAAAGGACTCAAAAACAAAAGGATATTTGATGTAACCAAATTCTTTCTCATCCTTGCTATTGTGCGCGCCATCTGATCAACTTTTTGCTACTTAGCACGCATTTTAGAAAAGAAAAGAACCTCTAAACTTGATCTTGACTCAACATAGACTCCAATTGTCTTCAATTTAGAAGTCTAATCATTGTCATCCTGGGACATTTTCTTCGTGCTGAGATATAATACTTGATCAAAGCTTAACCCATTTCATTTCATCTGCTCCTTTCTCCTTGCCCCTTCCTCAACCACAGCTGACATCTCTATTAGCTTCACTCTCCCACATCCATCATCTCCCCTTCTCTTCGATTCCTTTCCCCACCTACTGGCCCCTCCTGAACATTCTCCTGCCTCCAGCAAACTCTCCTTGTGGCCCAGACGTTCTTCCTCTCTGGTATGGGGGCGCAGTGACTGAACTCCACTGCTCCCGTCTTGCTCGTTAGGAAATTGCACACCGGTGACCTTCCCTCCCCATCTCAACATAGGTCTTACAGCCCAGTGAGATCCTCCTATTCTAAAGTCAAAAGTCAGCAATCAACCTACAGTCGTGTATTAAGTACCTACTAGGAGTCACGCCCTGAGCGGGGTGCTGCGGCCATGAACATAAAAGTGCAATAGTGCCTGTCCTGAACAACCTTATATTCTTCAGAGGGAAATTACCTGTAAATGCAAAATCTATACAGCATGAACACGAGGCAGTTTTGGTGTGGGAGAAGTCCTAGGACAGTATACCAAGAAGGAGGAAGGAGGAGGGAGGGAAAAACGGGAGGGAGGGAGAGAGAGAGGAGGATGGGACCTCGGGAGAGGGAAGCCCAAGCCTTCAGGGAGACCCTTACCCTTTCTGGCTCGCTCCCACAGATTCTTCAGGCCCATCTCCTCCCAGATGCTTAGAGCCACCTCCCAGGCCTTTCGCTCCCCTAGACAAATGACCAGGAGCTCTGCCACTTCTGTGCAATCGGCCCCCTCCAGGCGGCCTTGGGGGACTGAGCCCACCACGGACAGATTGAATTTCTTCAGTTCTTCGGACGTCAGGCGCTCCAAGTGCCGAGCCAGCCGGCAGCTGACAGTCTCGGCCATGGCAGCCCCCTCAGCTGCCCTGCCTCTGACAAAGTAGGCCCTGAGGGCAGAGAAAGTGAAAATGAAGTGATCCAGAAGAACAGCCTCAGTAGGTCTAGGCCACGCCCCTGGAAGCTCCAGCCAAAGAGTAAGGACCGGACCCACCCTCCTCCTCCTCCTTTTTTTTTTTTTTTGGATTTTTAACTTTTTTTTTTTTTAAGCAATCAGGTTAAGTAACTTGCTCAAGGTTACACGGCCCGTTATTTCTGGGTGTGGTGCTAAGTATCTGAGCCTGGACTTGATCCAGGTCTTACTGGAGCTGGTGCTCTTACTCGCTGAGCCACCTGGCCGCCCCTAAGCAATTGGGGTTAAAGTAACTTGCTCAAGGTTACACGGCCAATTCTCCAGGTCTTCTCAACACTGGAGCCGGTGCTCTTACTCGCTGTGCTACCTGGCCGCCCCTGAATTGTTAACTCTTAATGGCCTGGACTCTTGCCATACAGGGTCAGAGGAGGCCGGGGCCGGCAATGCGACTGGGAAGTGAAGCCTGTACGACCCCTCCTCACCGCCCCCAACCCTCCCCCCTCCCCCCACCCCAGCCCAGATGTTTGCATCTTTCCCTTTTCTAGCTGAGACTCAAACCTACATTCACCTAGTGACTTGATTTTAGAGGACCTGGATTCAAATCCCACCTATGACATATAGTCAGTATCATCTTAGGCAAGTCACTTAACCTCCATAGACTTCAGTTTCCTCATGTGTAAAATGCAGGACTGGATTTACTTTAAATGGCCTCTGAGATCCCTGCCTTTTCACCAGTAATATTTACAAGGCTCTTAGCACAATGCCTGCCACAAATTAGGGGCCTAATAAATGTTTATTGAATTGAATTTCAAGGTGCTTAGTAACTGCTTGTTCCCTCCCCCACCTGCTTGTGAGCACTGAAGAAGTGTTCATTTGTTTGAGTGAAAGCAGAGACTGTAGACCTGGGGTCTTAAGAGTTATTCATGGCTATTCCCTGGTCTGGGCTCTGAGGAAAATATGCAGAGTTATTCAGGTCAGTTTACTGGGTCCCAGTCAAAGTGGGAGTGGCAGTAAAATACAATGCTGAAAACCTGAGGCATCTGACCTTGCAAGCATTAGGTAGTGACAAAGGACAAAGCAGGCAAGCCTTTCTTTACTCCAGACAGCTTTCCAAATATTAAGATTCTTCTTTGCTCCAAGAAGTCTTTTTGCAGGGCATGGAGTTTCTTTCAGTCAGATCAGCTCCTAGCAGCAGCATCACTACCCGTATTATTTCACTCAGCTGCTTTTGACTAGATTTAGCTTAAAGCAGGCACTGTTCTCCCTTCTCTCTGCCTCGTTCTCTGCTTCTGTGTCTTTGGTCACTGATTCTTCTTCACTCATCACCTGACTCCTCCCTCAAAGTAGAATCTCCTGGTTTGAAGTGACTCATCCCTACCCTAAGGTACAAAAAAACCCCAAAACCCAAAAACTTCACTTATCTGTCAGACACATTACAGATAGGCAATACATAACTATCCCATAATTACCAAAAATTCCTTATCCTGGTTTTCTAGCTATCACTCTACAAGTCCATACAGCAATCTTATGCAAATGAGCTGCTGGGAAATGGCGTTTTCAGCTACCTTTGCCTTCTGTGAGCCCTTTTCTTCTGAGAAGCAACTTTCTCAGGTAGTCTCCAAACTGTGTTTTTCCCAGTTGCTTTTCTCTGAGATCTGCCTTTTTCCCCTGCCAATAAATATTTAAATAACTAATGTTCAAATATGAAAAAGGTTTGTTATATCTTCCCCAAAATGAAAAATTTGCATTCCCTGAATATCATGTGAGAAAAAATCAGAATAGTGGAAGAGTATGCAAATGACAAATAGACAATATCTCAAATATTTTCTGTAATCAATGTATTTTAGACTGGTTTGTATAAAGTTAAAATTTTCATCATTCACAAATACACACACACACACAATTACAGTGCCTAAAGCACTCAAACATATAATAACAGCATTTACTTCACTGGGGAGTTATGAGAATTAAATGAGATGTGCAAAGTCCATTAAAAGCTTTAAAGTACTATATATCTGTGAGTTGTTAGCAGTCATACATAAATCAATCCTGCATATGCAAATACAGCAATGATATATATTACAGAAAAAACAATAGCATGTGATTATGCTAAACCACATCTATATCAACATGCATAAGCATTACAAATCCCATTTTGAGAAAAGAAATGAATGGTATATACTGGAGAGCAAAAGATAGTTGCTTATAAGCACCTGTTACATACAGTACTTCCCATTAAAGAATCTTGTTTGACTAGATGAGTGATGATCTCTCCTGTTTTTCCTGGTGCATCACATCTAAGTCTGATCCCTGGCTGTTCTGATGCTCATAACCTGACTTTATATATTTCAAATAGTTGATTAGTAATATCATGTAACATTAACTCTGAGCTTGTTGATGGTTCAGGCTGGCTATCATAGAAACCTGTTTCACCACTATATTTGGGGCATTATGGAAAAGCTTGTTTGTCTCTGGGATTCATCCCACTTATCAGAAGTGATATTCTCCTGCAAAAGAAAAACAAACTTTGTTGGATTCTCTGATTATCTGGGGTTTGAGGTGGGGCAACAATACCTATTATCATTTTCATAAGAGCCACAATTCTTCCAGTTATCTAGCTCTACCACATTTTTTGTAATATGTGGGTTTGTGTTTCCCCCTCCAATACCTCACTTTGAACAGGGAGGTTTTCTTCCATCACATCAGCTCCTGGCAGCAGTTTCACCACCTGTCTTATTCCATTCACATGGTCTTGGCTTGAAGTGGTTATTTTTCTCTTTATTTTATTTCATGCTGCTCAGTTCTTTGCTTCTGGGAATGTATTCAGAATCCATTTAAATGAGTAGAATTTATTTAACTCATGGTCCATCATTGCTGTTCGATGACTTGTTAGGAAGTTTGATTAACTCCCCAATAGATAATAGGTGTTGCCACTACACTGACTTCGTAAATCCTTCACCATTCTCTAATATTATTCTTTAAAGTGGCAACTAGCCTAGTGTAATGGGGATGCAAATTTTAAAGATCTTCCCTGCCCCTAGGCTAAAGTGCACCTGAAGCCTAGGGTGGGAGGCTTGTTTTTCAGTAGATACTTCTTGATTGGCCAGTGAGTCAATAAGGTTGTTACATTCTCTGAGCCAGGAGAAGGCTATATAAGCCCTGATGTGTAGGTTTGTTTTGGGGCTCACTTTGAGTAGTGTTCTGTGATTTGATCTGAATTCTGGGAAGCCATTGTCCAGAGCCCCCGGCTTTGAAATCCAGATGTTGTTTGGTATGGATGTAATGGCTGGACAGTTTGAAATCTGTCTACCTGATCTGTTTCTGTCTTGATAATTCTGTCTGTATATTTTGAAGTTCAGGGTGCTGACCTTTTTCCCCTGAACAAGGTAAACGATATATGTTTGACTGATTAAAGTAAGCTTGTTTACCCATTTTGAGTTGCTTTCCTTTATCAAAGCAGATCCAAGAACCTGTATGGGCAGCCACCCTGAGGACGCTTGGGGTGCTTACTACCACACCTAGTCTCTCTACAGCATGCCAAGATGTAACTTTCCAGCAGATTGATATTTTGTGTGTTCTATATATCACCTAGGTTCTTTTCCAGGACTCTATCTCCTGTGTACAGGTCTTGACATCAAATTTGAGCATTGTTCTGTTGTTTCCATCAGCATTTTTCTAAACTGAGACCATGGCTAGTCAATGTTTCTTTCAGCCTATCCCTTAAATAAGACACATATTGGCTATGATAACCACTTTCTTCTTCATTAACTTCATCTCTAAAGTACAAGGGAATAGGCAAAGATGATTCTTTTCCAAACATTAGCAAGTAAAGTGTAAGATTCATGGCAGCACTGCTTGAAGTAGTGAATACAAGCTTTAAAAAGGATTAGGGTTGGCTTCAGCTCAAATTTTAGTTTTTCACTTTTCTAGTAAGTTGGGGTTGAAATGCTCAGGATTCAATTATAGTCCAAGTAAATCTTCTGAAACATGGTAAGAGCTCATTTTAGATTTCTTGATTCCTACTAAAGCCAACATCTCATTGACTAATTTGCTTTCCAAGTTTCTATTTTAATCAGAATGAATTCTGACTGTCAAGTCTTATACCAGAAATATCCTTCCCACAATACTTCAGCAATGGTATCAATTTTCTGATTTCTCACTGTTTATAATGAGTGAAAGTATCAGTCATCTCTAGGATATAATTCATGGTTTTACTGTCTCTTGAAGAGAAGAAAAAGAAAAGAAATGCGATGCACATAAGCTCCTAGAATTGTTGTTATCACATGTTTAATTATGTCTGACTCTTTGTGACCCCATTTTGTGGGGTGTTGTTGACAAGGGAGTGGAGTGGTGTGCCATTTCTGTTTCCATGGTTCCCATTTTACATAAGAGAAAACTGAGGGAAACAACAGAAGACTTGCCTAGGGTAACACAGTTAATAAAAGATAGAGGCTGGATTTGAACTCACATGCTCTTGATTCCAGTCTCAGCACTCTCTCCACTGTGCTACCTCATTGACCTCCATGAGTTTGTTAGTATTTGAATTCTCCAATTACACAAGAAAATGTAGTAAAAATTTCCTTTGGACCCATTGCATATACTTTGTTTATTTATTATACACAGCATTCATTATTTTGGCTCAATAATGTTGCTTATTCAATAGTTTGCATTCTCTCTTGACTTGACTACCCAAAATCATCATGAAATACCTTCACAGCAATAACATAAAATTTATAGGTCAACATTAACTGCTTCTTTATATCATGTGTAGGATTCAATTATGGTCCAATGTAATGCTCCATTGTACAGATCCAACTTCTGTCGTTGTATTAGCAGTTAGAGCTTCTCTCTAACTTTATTGTTTGTTATTTATTGTATTTCAGTAACATTAATTTTTTCTTGTCACTAGACATCCAAGAATAATTGAGGTAAAGAAGTTTTGATTGACACAATGAAATTCCTACTTACTGAGGGTATGCCTTCTGGTACAACCATCAAGCTCTCAGGCACATTTCTTTTCATTGTACATCAGCCCTGTTCAAAGTTAAGTAAGAATTCTAGATTGTATATAATACATCATGACTTGCTGCTAGTAAGTTCTCTGCAAACAAATGCATCAGGCTTTATTTCTTCGTGTGTATGTGTATGTGTGTATGTGTGTGTGATTATTGTTTCCTCATTATGAAATGCTCTCATGTCTTTCAAATTAGCATCTATACAAAGAATTAATGCTAAGACTAGATGTAATAATAAGGAATTTGAAGATCCTCCCTGCCCCTTAATGGGCTTCAAGTGGAACCCAACAGGGGGGGTTTGATTGGGGGGAGGCTTATTTTTCAGGAAGGCCTACACCTTTTGTTACTTTGTAATTAGGCAGTGGGGCATGAAGGTTGTGATGTCCTTTGACCCTGAAGAAAGGTATATATACTCTGAGGTGAGGTTTTGCTTTGGGGCTCACTTATGAAAAGAGTTGTGGGATTTGGCCAGATGAGATTCTGGGCAGCCACTGAGGCCCCCCCTCCCCCCAGCTTTGAAAACCCAGATGTTGGTTCTTCTCTCTCTGATAACTAGTTATGTATGTAATGATTGGTCTGTTGAATTGTGGCATCTTCTCTGTCTATATTTTTTGTCTCCTTGTAATTTCTGTTTATATTTTCTGAAGTTCAGAGCGCTGACTTTTCCCCCTGGACTTTCCCCTGAATTACACACGCACACACGTATGAGAAGTGTTGTTTAGGCCTAGAACAGAAAAAAATAAAGCCCAAGCTAGCCTAGTAAAATAAAGGGTAGCTCCAGTAGTAGAATCCAATTTTCCAGAGGATCGCGGAAGGAGAGAATACTATCTATTTTGTGTTTTATGATCTTTTCTCTGTCTTATGTAAGAAATGTCCCCTACTCATAGTTATGAAAGGTACCTAATCTTGATTTCATCTAATTATTTTTATGGTGTGAATTTTTTATATTTCATTCACCTAATTCATTTTGAGCTTACTGTAGTACATGGTATGAGATTCAGAACTGAATTTCTACCACACTGCTTTCTAGTTTTCACATCTGGACTTATCACAAATATAATCCCTCTCCTTGTAAACTATATTCTTGGGTTTATCCAAAAGTAAAAGACTATTTTCAAAGGTTTCTTTTCATACTTTACCTTGACACTTTTCCTTTTCTTATTTTCTGTTTTAAACACTACCAAATAATTTGATGTCTACTGTTTATAGTAGTTTGAGTTCTGGTAATGCCCTTTATTTATACCTTTTCCTATTATTTCCATTGAGACAGAATTTTTGATTATACAAATGAATTTTGTTATTACTTTATTTGATGCTATAAAATATTTCCTTGGTAACGTGTTTGGCATAACACTAAACCCATAAATTAAAGGACCATTGTAATTTTAATCTCTCTCCAATTCTTTATGTCTCTATTTCTGTAAAAAGTTTTATTTATAGAAATCTTTTGTGAATCTTGGTTGGATAACTCCCACATGTTTTCTCTGTGTTGTCATTTTGAATTCATTTTGATCAATCCACAGTAATTCATTAAGTATCAGACCCTGTGGTTAATGTTGGGTATACAAAAATAAAAGTGAAACAGTCCATGCCCCCAATGCCCTTATGTTTTATCTATACCCATGTAAACTTTAGATAGAACATAAGAGCAGTGACTGTTTCATTCTTGTCATTTCATCTCCAACACTGAGCACAGGGCCTGGAACAGAGCAATTTTTTAAAATAAATGTTTGTGTCAAAACTCAAAATCTTATGGAAGTGAATGTTAAAAACTAAAAATAAATTAATTATTAAAAATTTTTAAATGATTCTGGATTGTTCAAAATTTCTTTCAAAAAATAAAAAAACAGAAAACATTTAAAGTGTGCATATGTATGTATATATTCACATACATAGGTTTTAGATAGAATACTCTGTGATCCTATCCTATGTATGTATACATATATACTATATACACACATGTATTTATGCCACACATGTGTATGATATACATATATACACATATGCATGAACACACATACACAAGGCTAGAAGAACAGATTGTTATATTCAGCTCTCAGTGCCTCAGGTTATTCACAATCTATAGCAAGCCAGCGTTATTACAATACCTAGCATAGTAAACAATCTGAACACCCTGCTAAAGGAAGATTTGCTGAAGGAGCAAGGAATGTTTTAACTGGAGAACAGAAGACTTGGGGAGACATGATAGCTGTCTTTAAGAATCTGAAAATGTGTCATTTAGATTTGGGAATACAATATATCTGATATGCTAGAAACCTGTGCCAGTTGCCCCCAATTCTACCCATTGTGGCTAGACAGGCAGGTCTGAGCTTTGTGAAGAAGTAAAAATTTCTTAACAATGAGAATTGTCCAGAAAGAGAATGAACTGCTTCTGGAGACAGAGAGTTTCTCATCAGCAGAGGTTTGCAAGAGGAGGTAACTATTTGTCAGAGCTATTAAAGAGGGGATTCCTGTTGTGGTACAGGTTGGTCCAGAAGATCTTTGAGGTTACTTGCAACTCTGCAATTTTGGGATGCTGTCAGAAAAGAATAGCTGATGATCCCTTAGAAACTAGCATGAGAATTACTGACCAGAGTGAACATTTAGTCATTAATATGGTATACCCTTTCCCAACTACCCCCATATCTCCCTTCCAGAGAACCTGCAGTGTGTATGTCAAAGGGAAGTGGATGCTTCCTTCAGCAAAACATTCTCCTATCAACTGAGTCCCAAGACAGAAGAGGACAAAAGAAGGATCTGTTACATATCATTTATTCAAGAGATCACAATGTTGAAACCTGATCCAGTTTTGGATAAGAATTTTCCACTCTTTCCTTCCAAATTCATGTTCTCTTTCTACTTATCTCTTGGCCCAGGGAATCCCTCACAAAACACCTAAGGTTCTCACCTGGGCGTGTGTGTTGTTTAAAATTCTGATTTCCCAAGGCTACACAAAAAAGTTTCATTGCACAGTCTCCAAAGTAACTGTGATCCAGCCACAAGTCTTTCGGGTTGCTATTCTTCGTGAAAGTGGAATGAAGATACTAAGAATAAACAGTAGAGAGTTTGCAATTTGTCAACCTGTAGAATAAAACAGAATTAGGAGAGGAATAATTATTTAATTCTTCATGACAAATTCATTTCTTGTTTCTTCTTGGGAGAGCTCAAATATACATTCTTGTCATAATAACAGCTAACATTCATGTTGCTTTTTAACACTTGGAAGTTGCTTCCAAATGTTTGCATTATCATGTTTATAATCACCACAAGCTAACATTTATTCCCTATTTCAGTGTGTGTTTTAATTTCCTTTTAAATGTCTATTTTCCAGTCTACATACTTATTTTCTTCATTCTGTGGGAATGCCCCAAAGCTTTGTCCTGAGTCCTCTTCCATTTACTTCTCTCTTGGGGATCTCAGCAGCTTCTATGGGGTTCATACCAATGACTCCCAAATCCACAAATCCAGATTTGGTCTCTTCTGAATTTCATCTCACATCACCAGTTGCTTATAAATATCTCCAAATCATTGGTCAGAATTTGATATTTAACATACTCAAAAGCAAACTATTTTTCTTTCCCCACAGAGTTTCCCTTCTCCCTTTTTTTCCTTCTTTCCAGGGCACTACTATCCTTCCAGTCATTCATAATTTTGAAGTCATCATAGATTTAATCTTCTCTCTCACTTTTCATGTCCATTTCACTTCCCAAGCCTTTCTTCCCCATTCTACCTTTATAACATCTTTGGTGTCTGTCTGATACTCACAAGGCCACAACTCTACTTCAGACTCTCATTAACTTCTGACTTGGTTATTGCAGCATCCTCTAAATTAGTCTTGTGGCTTCCATCTGTTCCCTTTGAAATCCATCCTTCACATAGCTTCCAAACTAATATTCTAAAGGAAAGGCCTGACCATATCACTCATGTGTTCAAGCTTCCAAACTAATATTCTAAAGGAAAGGCCTGACCATATCATTCATGTGTTCAAGAAGTTTTTGTAGTTCCCTCTGGCCTCTAAGATACAGTACAAATTGCTCTCTTCAGTTTTTAAAGTCTGTCATAATCTGGCTCACATTATCTTCCATAAGTGTTTGTATTAAGGCTTTAGCAAGAAACTACTAGGGTGGCTACGTGGCATTGGGGCATAGTGGTACAGTGAATAGAGCACCAGCCCTGGAGTCAAGAGGACCTGAGTTCAAATCCGGCCTTATATACTTAACACTTACTAGCCCTGTGACCTTGGACAAGTCACTTAAACCCAATTGCCCACCCCAAAGAAAAAGAAAAAAAGAAACTACTAATTACAAGTAGAGCCTCTTTCACCTTCATTTCCTTTCTTCCATGCCCTGAGAGGACACTCGTTCTTTCATTCTAATGTGGCTCATTTCTCTTGAACCTGCTTCTACACAGGCAGGTTAGGGTTTCCCAAAAGGCAAGGCAGCTGCAGCTACTTGTTTTTCCAGGGGTCATGAGAATAAACCTTGTAGGATACATAGTAACACTGTAGCTCATGAACCCCTACAGAAGTATTTTCCATTCACAAATAGTTGACTTTAATAAAAACATTTATCAAAATGCAATGCAAACAGATTATTTTCATAACATTCCAACCATGAACTTGGATCACACTAGCCCAACAAAACACACATAACCTTACCTCACCCTATATTTTTTGTATTATTACATTTTACTCCCCCCCCACATATTGTATAATCCAGCAATACAAAAGAGTTTCCTTGCGCTTTCTTGCATTTGACACTCTATGTCTTTACTCTGTGCCCTTTAATTGACTGTCCTCCATTCCTGGGATGCTTTTCCACTTGACCTTCACCTATCGATTTCTCTGGCTTCCTTCAAGAATCAGCTTATATCCATCCATCCTAACATCTTCGGGAGGCCTTTCCTGGTCCACCCTACCACCAATGACTTCCATCTGAGATTGATTGCTATCTTCTATTTAGATTTTATACAAACATAGTTTACATATGGTCTCTTCCATTTGATTGTGAGCTCCCTGAGGACAAGCACCATGATTTTGTCTTTTTCTGTATCCTCAATGCTTCAGACAGTGCCCAAAACTTAAGTGCTCAATAAACTCTTGTTGTCGTGGGGAAAATAGGCACATGCTTGAAGTCTCAGGGTAATAAGGCACACATATAGAGGAATATATATAACCAATGGAACTCACAGGTCTTCAACTAAAAACTTTCCATTCTTCTGTCCCTGAAACTATCCATTAAGGTTCTCTCATGAGTACAGCTTCTTAATGAGCAAATGATTTCATTTCTAAACTGAACTTCTATTCTGTGCTAGATTTAAAACAATGCACAACATCATGCATGGTGTGTGAGATTAATACCTCACTGTGTACTGTGTCACAAACGGACAAGCTGATCCACTAGTGCTTATACTGTAGTAGGCTTAGTTGGTACTTTCAGATTAAATGATATTATATTCTTTTAGGCAGGCACTTATCTTGAGTTCAATGTAAGTTACTCCAGTACTACTCCTTTGTAGAATTCTTCTTCACCATGTCTTAGCCACAGTAGGTGGACATGCAGAGAATGCCCTCTCTTTTTCTCAGCAATAGAGAGCAATGGAGAGCAAAACAGATTGTCTCCACAGCTTCTTCTCAGCCATAGGTAGTAGTAGAGAGAGAAGTTCAGTCTCTCTCTGGCCAAAACGATCTGCTTTGAAACAGGAAAGAAAACTACAATGTTTTTGTTATTGGTTTTTTTTTACATAGCTCTGAAATCTCTTCTTTTTAATCTTTTTGGTTTATCGGTTAGGTCCTCTTTTACAAAGAGGTCACAATTAAATTTTCAGTTCTTCTAAGGCATTATGATACAAGAATAGGTGTTTACTCCTCTGCTGGCCTGTGCTCTGATCTGTGAGTGGCCTCAAGAACTCTTTTCTGCCTTGGAACTATGAGGAAGATTCCCTCTCCACAGCCACCACAGGTCTATCATCCCAGCACTCCTCCTCACCCAGGACCACCACCCAGTACTGTGGCCCAGATCCAAGCAGGGCAAAGCAAGAAAAGCCTGACTCAGCATCAGCAGAGATCCTTGCAATCCAACCCTGATCAGCTGTTTGACCTCCCCACTTTCTATGGGCCTGGAGCTCCAGAAGCAGCCACTGCTGCTGCCACCACTGTTGCTGATACCATGACCTCCACTGTCCTGAAACTGGGGCCAGACCTCCCTTTTCTCTCACCCAGGTCTTACAGAGTTTTCTCAATGAACTATGTTGTCCTTATTGTTTGTGGGTTAAGAAGTCTGGAAATTGCCACAGTTGCCAGTAATTGAGTGCCTTGTTACAGCCCCATCTGTGCTAGCACGGGAAGTGCTAGACTAAGTTTTGCTCCCAGTCAAGTGCAATAGACCCTTCCTTTCAACTTTCCAGATTGTCTTGGGCTGGAGATTTGTTTCATTCTATCATTTTGTGGGTTATGTAGCTCTAGAATTTGGTTAGAGTCATTTTTACACATATTTAGAGGGCTTTGGGGGAGAGCTCAAGTAAGTCCCAGCTTTTACTCTGCCATCTTGGCTATAGGTGTCTATAAGTATCTCTGAAAACCTTGCACAAAACCCCTGAAGCTTGGGACAGAGCATTCTCCACCCTGGAAGCAAAGTCCTACCTTGACAAAGAGTTCAGAAGTCAATTAATTGGCTGGAAAAATGGGCAAAAGCATTAAAAATCAGACTATAGAATCTTACTTTGGTGACAAAGAAGATCAAACTATACAACCAGAAGAAGACAAAAAAGTGATAGCTCCAGTATTCAAAGCCTCCAAGAAAAATATGAATTGGTCACAGGCCATGGAAGAGCTCAAAAAAGGATTTTGAAAATCAAGTAAGAGAAATAGAGGAAAAATTGTGAAGAGAAATGAGAATAATGTAAAAATATCATGAAAAATGAGTCAACGGCTTGCTAAAGGTTACCCCCCCTCCAAATACTGAAGAAAATAGGGACATAAAAAATAAACTAACCTAAATGGCAAGAAGAGGTCCAAAAGACAATGAAAAGAAGTATGACAAAAAGCAAAATTGATCAAATAAAAAAGGAAATCCAAAAGCTTACTGAAGAAAATAATTCCTTAAATATTAGAATGGAAGAAATGGAATCTAATGACTTTATGAGAAATCAAGATATTATAAAACAGAACCAAAAGAATGAAAAAATAGAAGACAATGTGAAATATCTCATTGAAAAAGCAACTGACCTGGAAAATAGATCCAGGAGAGATAATTTAAAAATTATTGGACTACCTGAAAGCAACGATAAAAAACAAAACAAAACAAAAAAAACAACCTAGACATCATATTTCATGAAATTATCAAGGAAAACTGCCCTGATATTCTAGAACCAGAAGAAAATAGAAATTGAAAGGATCCACCGATTGCTTCTTGAAAAAGATCCCAAAAGGTAAACTCCTAGGAATATTGTAGTCAAATTCCAGAGTTGCAAGGTTAAGGATAAAATATTGCAAGCATCCAGAAAGAAACAATTGAAGTATTGTGGAAGAGCACAATCAGAATGACATAAGATCTAGCAGCTTCCACATTAAGGATAGAAGGGCTTGGAATATGATATTCTGGAGGTCAAAGGAGCTAGGTTTAAAACCAAGAATCACCTACCCAACAAAACTGAGCATAATACTTGAGGGGGGAAATTAATATTCAGTGAAATAGAGGACTTTCAAGCATTGTTGACTAGAAGACCAAAGATGAATAGAACATTTGACTTTCAAATATGAGAATCAAGAGAAGCATGAAAAGGTAAACAGGAAAAAAAATCATAAGGGACCTATTAAAGTTGAATTTTTTGCATTCTTATATGGAAAGATGATATTTGTAACTCATGAGACCTTCCTCAGTATTCGGGTAGTTGAAGGTAGTATATATACATACTGTCCAGGTCCAGGGTAAGTTGAATATGAAGGAATGATATCTAAAAAATAAAATTAAGGGGTGAGAGAGGAATATATTGAGAGAAGGAGAAAGGGAGAGATAAAATGGGACAAATTATCTCACATAAAAGAGGCAAGAAAAAGCTGTTACAATGGAGGGGACAGGGGAGAGGTGAAAGGGAATGAGTAAAGCTTACTTTCATTAGATTTGACTTAAGGAAGGAATAACATACACATTCAATTGGATGTATTACCCTACAGAAAAGTAGGGGGGAAGGGGATAAGATGGGGGTGTGATAGAAAGGAGGGCAGATTGGGGGAGGGGGCAGTCAAAAGCAAACACTTTTGAAAAAGGACAGGGTCAAAGGAGAAAATAGAATAAATGGGGGAGGGCAGGATAGAATGGAGGGAAATATAGTTAGTCTTTCACAACATAGCTATTATGGAAGTATTTTGCCTAACTACACATGTATAACCTGTATTGAATTGTTTGCCTTCTCAATAAGGTTGGGTAGGGAAGGAAGAAGGGAGAGAATTTGAAACTCAAAAGTTTTAAAAACAAATGTTACAAATAGTTTTTACATGCAACTGAGAAATAAGATTTACAGGTAATAGGGTATAGAGATCTATCTTGCCATACAAGAAAGAAAGGATGAAGGGGATAAGGAGAGTGATAGAAAGGAGGGCAGACTGGGGGAAGGCGTAATCAGAATGCATGCCATCTTGGGGTTGGGGGAGGGGAGAGATGGGGAGAGAATTGGGAACTCAAAATCTTGTGAAATGAATGTTGAAAACTAAAAATAAATAAATTAACTTAAGCACCAAAAAAAGTGGTAACCTTATCTTCAGTTTGTAACCAAATTCTCATCTTCTGTCACTTTGTCATTATCAGACAATATACATTCATCTACTAATCATAAAACACTTCTGCTATCCATGTTTCCTCTGTTCATTTCAAAGCTCTCCAATTTTTATATGTAAATGAATCACTGAAACACACAAAAAAACTATTTCCTATTTTAATTCCAAAGTTCTATGACTTATCATATACAAATGAGTAACTGCTGACTCAGAACTGCTTGCTCAGAATCCTGAAGTTGGTTTTTGCCTTAAATAAGGGAACTTTCAAGAATCACCAAGGATCACCACCACGACCTCCCATTACAAACCAAAGTTATCTGAGAAAATATATCATAATATTGTGTAATCAGCTGAGAAAAATTGAAGAAATCAGCCTACTTTTTAGGCTATTTGTACATCATTCCCAAAATGGAAAAATTAGAAGAAAGTGTAAAACATCTCACTGGAAAAACAATTGACCTGGAGAACATATCCAGGAGAGATAACCTAAGAATTATTGGTCTACCGGAAAGCCATGATGAAAAAAGCAGCCTGGACAACATCCTCCAAGAGATTGTTAAAGAAAACTGTCCTGAAGTCCTAGAATCAGAAGGTAAAATAGTTATCAAAAGAATTCACCAGACTCTTCCTGAAAGAGATCCCAAATTGAAAACTCAAAGAAATATAGTAGCCAAATTCCAGAATTACAAGGTTAAGAAGAAAATATTGCAAGCAGCCAAAAAGAAACAATTCAAATATTGTGGAACTACAGGCAGGATTACACAGGACCAGGCAGCTTCTACATTAGAAGACTGGAGGGATAGGAATTTTATATTTCTTAAGGCAAAAGAGCCAGGACTGCAACCAAGAATCAACTACCCAGCAAAATTGAGCATAATCTTTCAGGCAAGGAGATGGTCATTTAATGAAATAAGGGACTTCCAGATTGTCCTGATGAAAAAGCCAGAGCTCAATGGAAAATTTGATCTGCAATTACAAGATTCAAGGAAGACATAAAAAGGTAAACAAGTGAAACACACACTCACACACACATGCACACACACGCATTCATGCACACATGCACACAACTTGGGATGCAATAAGAGCAAACTGTTTACATCCCTATATGAGAAGCTGATACCTGTCAATACTGAAATTTATATGACTATCAAGACCTTTAAAAGGGAAATACATAGATAGAGGGTGTGGGTATAAATGAACAAATCTGATGATTAAAAAAAAAAACCTTATTAAGGGTTCAAAGGGACTGTAATGAGATAAAAGGAAGGGATGAGGCAGAAAAAGGTAAATTATGCCACACAAAGCGGCATAAAAATGTACTATAGTAGAGGAGAAGGAGAGAGGGAGATGAACATCATATGAATATTATTTTCATTGGTTCTGGTTCAAAGAGGGATCAACATAATTAATTAAGTTTAAGATTCTAACATGAAAAGACATAAAACCTCAGTATAATAGAGGGAAAGGAGGGAAGGAGAAGAGCATTGTATGAAAATTACTCTCATTGGTTTGGGGTCAAAGAGGGAAAAACACTCTGATAAGTATAAAAATCCATTGTGCCCCATAGGCAGTAGGAGAGGTAAGGGGGGATAAGAAGGGGTGTGGTTAGAAGCAAGGAAATAGTGGTAAGGGGAAAGGGTAGGTAAAGAAGGAGGTGTCACAGGGAGGGAATACTGAGGGAAGCAGTGGTCAAAAGGAAAATCCTTAAGGAGGGGAAGGGAAAAGGAAGAAACAAAAACATAAACAGGAGAGGGAATAGGAAGGAGGGAAAGAGACAGATAGTAATCATTACTATGAATGGGATGAACTCTCCCATAAAACAGAGGCAGATAGAAGAATGGATTAAAAACCATAATCCTACAAAATGCTGTCTACAAGAAACACATCTGAAACAAGGGGATACACATAGGGTAAAGGTAAAAGGCTGGAGAAGAATATATTATGCTTCAGCTAAAGTAAAAAAGAAGCAGGGGGTAAAAATCCTTATCTCAGATAAAGCAAAAGCAAAAATTGATCTAATTGAAAGAGATAAGGAGGGAAACTATATGCTGCTAAAAGGCACCATCAAGAATGAAGCAATATCGGGGTGACCAGGTGGCTCAGCAAGTAAGAACATCAGCCCCAGCGTCAGGATGACTTGGAGATCGAATCCGGGCTCAAATACTTAGCACCACACCCAGAAATAACTGGCTGTGTAACCTTGAGCAAGTTACTTAACCCCGATTGCTATAAAAAAAATGAAGCAATATCATTACTTAACATATATACACCAAGTGGTACAGAGTCCAAATTCCTAGAGGAGAAGTTAAGGGAATGAGAGGAAGAAATATATAGCAAAACTATACCAGTGGGGGACCTTAATCTCCCCCTCTCTGAACTTGATAAATCTAACCTCAAAATAAACAAGAAAGAAGTTAAGGAGGCAATTAGAATTTTGGAGAGGCTATATATGATAGATCTCTGGAAAAAACTGAATGGGGATAAAAGGGATTATACATTCTTCTCAGTGGTACACGACCCATACACAAAAATCGACTATCTACTAGGGTATAAAAATACCTCACAATTCAGTGCAAAAAGACAGAAATATTAAATGCATCAGTCTCAGATCATGATGCAATAAAAATCATATGCAACAAAGGGCCATGGAAAGATAGACTAAAAATTTATTGGAAGCTAAGCAATTTAATCCTAAAGAACGGGTGGGTCAAACAAGAAATTATAGAAACAATCAATAACTTCATTCAAGAGAATGACAATAATGAGACAATATACCAAAACTTGTGGGATGCAGCAAAGGCATTTCTTAGGGGACGTTTTATAGCCCTGAGTGCATATATGAATAAATTAGAGAAAATGGAGGTCAATGAATTAGGCATGCAATTGAAAAAAAAAACTAGAAAAAGAATAAATTCAAAATCCCCAATTTTAAACTAAATTAGAAATAATGAAAACAAAAGGAGAGATTAATAAAATGGAAATTAAGACAACTATTGAATTAATAAAAAACAAAGTTTTTGTATGAAGAAAACAATAAAATTGATAGGCCCTTAGTCAATATGATAAAAAAAAAGAAAGAAGAAAGACAAATTATGAGTATCAAAAATGAAAAGGATGAGCCTACCTCCAATGAAGAGGAAACTAAATCAATAATTAGAAATTATTTTGCCAAATTGAATGCACATAAATTTCACAATCTTGGTGAAATGGATGAATATTTTAAAAAATATATTTGCCCAGATTAACTGAAGAGCAAGTAAATTACTTAAATGACCCCATCTCAGAAAAAGAAATCAAACAAGCCATCATCGAACTCACTAGGAAAAAATATCCAGGGCCAGATGGATTCACTAGTGAATTCTACCAAATATTTAAAGAACAATTGATTCCAATACTCTACAAACTATTTGAGAAAATCAGTGAAGAAGAAGACCTGCCAAATTCTTTTTATGACATAAATATAGTACTGATACCTAAATCAGGAACAGATAAAACAGAGAAAGAAAAGTATAGACCAATTTTCTTCATGAATTTACATGCAAAAATTTTAAATAAAATTCTTACAGAAAGACTACAGGAATTTATCACAAGAATAATACACTTTGATCAGGTAGGATTTATTCCAGGAATGCAAGGATGGTTTAATATTAGAAAAACCATCAGTATAATGGATCATATCAAAATAAAACTAACACAAAACACATGATTATCTCAATAGATGCAGAAAAGGCTTTTGATAAAATACAACATCCATTCCTATTAAAAACACTAGAAAGTATAGGAATCAATGGAGTTCCTTAAAATAATAGGTAGCATCTTTTTAAAGCCATCAGCAAGTATTATATGTAATGGGAATAAGCTAGAAGCATTTCCAATAAGATCAGGGGTGAAGCAAGGGTGTTCACTATCAAATCTATTATTCATTCTGGTACTAGAAATGCTAGCAGTAGCAATGCGAGAAGACAAAGAAATCAAAAGAATCAAATTAGTCAAAGAAGAGACCAAACTCACTGTTTGCAGATGATATGATGATATACTTACAGAATTCTAGAGAATCAAGTAAAAAACTACTTGAGGCAATAAATAAATTAGGCAAAGTTGCACGATATGAAATAAACCCACTAAATCCTCGGCATTCCTGCATATTTCTAATGAAATCCAACAGCAAGAGATAGAAAGAGAAATACCATTCAAAGTTATTGTAGACATTATAAAATATTTGGGAATCTACCCAGGACACCTATATGAATACAACTGCAAAACACTTTTCACACAAAGTCAGATCTAACTAATTGGAAAAACATCAATTGCTCTTGTTTGGGTTGAGCTAATATAATAAAAATGACAATTTTTCCTAAATTAAATTACATATTTACTGCCAGACCAATCATGTTACCAAAAAATTATTTCATAGAGATAGAAAAAATACTAACAAGATCCATTTGGTAGAACAAAAGGTCCAGAATATCAAGGAAATTATTGAAAAGAAATGCTAGGGAAGGTGGCCTAGCCATACCAGATTTTAGTTTTTATTATGAAGCAGCAGTCATCAAAACTACTTGATACTGGCTGAGGAATAGACTAGTGGATCAATGGAATAGATTGTGTACACGAGACTTGGCAGTCAATGACTATACTAATCTACTGTTTGATAAACCCAAAGATTCCAGTTTTGGGGATAAGAACTCACTATTTGACAAAACTGCTGGGAAAACTAGAAAACAGCATGGCAGAAACTGGGCATAGACCATTATGTAACACTGTATACAAAAATCATATCTAAATGGGTGCATAATCTAGGTATAAAGGCTGATACTGTAAGGATTCTGAGAAAGCAAGGAATAGTTAACCTGTCAGATTTATGGAGAAGGGAAGAATTTATGACCAAACAAGAATTAGAGAGCATTATAAAATGCAAAATGCATAATTTTGACTACATGAAATTGAAAAGCTTCTGTGCAAACAAAGGCAATGTAACCAAGATTAAGAGGGAAGTCACTGCCTCTGGAGCCAAGAGCAGAAGTCAGGGGAATCCGCCTCTGACATTCAGTCATTGAACGGAGGAGACAGACGGGGGTGGGGCCGGAGTCAAGGTGCTTGCCCACTCCTGCAGAGGTTGGACTCTTCCTCCTCCTAGACCCCTTTAAAGGCTCCATTCCTCCATGTGTCATCTGGGTCACACTTTTCCCTGTACCTGGAATGCCCTTTAATATTCAGGTCACCTATCCATTTTGAAATTATGATGCAATAAGGTGTAGGATATTAGTCACTTTCGTCCACCCTCCTTTCAGCAGCCAAACTGATTTTCCTAAAGCAAACTCTCCTACCTTAATCACCCTAGCTACACTGTAAACATCAAGGGGTTTCTATCCTGTCGGCCTTGGGGTGTAGGGTGTGTTCAGGGAAGACTAGTACCTCTGGTGTGAGGATTGTTAAGCCCTTTTCAGGGCTGCTTTACACCTCTGGTGTCCACCTGATCCCTCAACCTCACACCTATGTCTCCAAGAAGTAGCATGCACCACAGGAGCCACATGCATTTTGGCAGATGGGCTAACCCAGGTTGGGGGGAACCGAAGACCCATCAGTGAGCAAGGGAGGGTGTCTACCGCAAGCATGTGAAGACTTGGCAGATGAGAACAATTTGTTCCAACAGCCATAAAGGCAGCTGAAGCAGGCTCTGTGGAGTGTATAGAGCAGGGGTGGGAAACCTGCAGCCCTAAGGCCACATGGCCTTCTAGGTCCTTAAGTGAGGCCTTTTGACTAAATCCAAATTTTACAGAACAGATCATTTTATTTTTATTAATGCTTTTTTTCATCTTTTATATTTTTATTTTTAAAAGAAACATTTAAATTACCAAAGATTGCAATGTATCAACAAAATAATCCTCTTAGATTGATCAGAATATTTAGAACAATAGTAAACCATAAGGGCTAAATTGCTGCCTGCTATGCTCATGGCTTCTCCACCTGACTGGTGCCACTGCTGCTCAAGGCTGGTTGGTGAGAGTTGATGGGAATCGAGTAAGCCAGTCTGTTATAAGCTTTTGACAGTGGTGCAATGTGTTTCTATTTGAAGTGGCATTTGGGAATAGTTGCATAGCTTGACAGTATTTTTTAATTCTGTCTCCTTAACAGCCCATCATATTGAAGAAGACAAAGAGAACAGTGAAGGAATAAAACATTTTTTTTTATACTGAGGACTGGGAATTGTAATATTGTCTTGTTTTCACTAAAGATAAGATGATTTGCTTGCTTTGTGATACTGCAATATTAACATTAAAGAAATTCAATGCTCACCAGATTTATAACACTCATGAGGACCACAAACATTTTAAATTAGAGGGAGAAGCATGAGAGGTTGTATTGCAGAAATTAAAAAATGGAAAGCAAAAGTAAAGACAATTCTTTCAAGGAGCAATAAGACCTGGAAATAATGCCACTGAAGCAAACTTATAAAGTACCTGATATACTCAGGATAAAAGGGAAGCTGTTCAGTAATGTAGAAATTGTGAAAGAATGCATGGTCAAAGTGGTAGGATGCTTAGACCATGATAACATTTCAAAGTACAAGCAGCTGCATCTTTCAAAGAGAACCATAACTGATTGTCGGCATGAATTAGCCTTCAGAAAAATAGAACTTCATGCAACACTTCAAAAGGAAAAAATATATATATTATTCAGTCACTTTGTGTGAATCAGTTGGTACTACTGACTAGCCAGGTTTTATACTTCATTGGGGTCATAATAGAAGATTTTCTTTGCTAAGAAGTTACTCACTTTGGGCACTGTTGCAAACAGAACATGGGGAATAGATAACTTCAGCAGCTTTGAAGATGAATGTTGTGAAGTTGGACTAAATTTGGTAGATTTAGTGAGTGAGTACAGATGATGCACTGTCCAGAAAACATGAAGGGTTTATTGCACAGATAAAAAAAAAGTATTAACAGATCCAGATGTTCTCATTTCTTTTCATTGTGTTGCATCATCAAAATCTCTGTGCTTAAGCTACTATTTTAAGTGACACTTTGCAACAAGTTATAAGTATTGTTAAAACATATTCATGCAAATTCCCACACAGCATTATCAGTCTTGTAACATGCTATAAAGTTGAATGATGAGGTATTCGTTATGGATTTCACGTATCATTCTAAAGTGTGTTGGCTATCACAGGATAGGAGATAGCCAAAATTTTATCTCTGCCAAAATAGAGAGTTAAATTTTATGAAGAACAGAATCAGCAATATGCATTATTGAAAGAAGATTTCTATACAAATGTTGCATTTCTGTGTGACATCGTATCAAATCAAAATGACTTGAATATTTCTTTGCAAGGAAAAACTGTCTTTATATGATATATGGCAAAAAATCATTTCAAAGAAGCTACATTTTTCAAAATACTGTTTCTTCAAAAGGAAATTTCAGATGAACATTTTCTGCAGTTAGAAAAAGTCACTGATGAGCAGGATAATATATGAAGATCATTTGAAGAATACACAGCTGTTATAGACCTATTAATTGGAGAATACAATGAAAGGTTCACTAAATTTGAGACTCATAATATCATACTCAAGGTAGCACCTAGTTGATACTACCAAGGCACCTAAAGAACTACAGATGGAATTGATTGAACTTCCAGCAGATGAAATTTTAAAATCATTTTCTTCTGCTAAGAAAGATCCAATTGTAATATGGAAAAAAAATATAGTAAATACCCACGCCTTCGGCAACATGCCCAAAAAATGATTTCTTGTTTTTCAACCATTTATTGCTGAGAATCTACACTCTCCTACCTAACCCAAATCAAGACACTCTTAGGGTCACAAATGACTGATATTGGGGACAGCTAGGTGGCAGAGTGAACAGTCCTGGAGTTAGGAGGACCTGAGTTCAAATCTGGCCTCAGCCATTTAACACTTACTAGCTGTGTGACCTTGAGCAAGTCACTTAACCCCAATTGCCCTACATTCCCCCCTCCAAAAAGCAAAAAGCAAAACAAAACAAAACAAACAACTCAAACCAAACAAAATCAAAAACCACAAATGGTTGATACCCATCTAGAGGATCAACTTAAACTGTGGACCTCCATACTACAACCAAATATCCAAATGCTTTCCAAGATAAAGGAGACACAAATATATCATTAAAAGTCTAATTAACTTTAAAATTAACAAATAGTTTTATTTTTTAATTATTAAGTATACAGTAGTTAGATTTATTTTAAAGTACATTTTCAAGTACATATAATTAAAGTTTCTTTAATGCAGCTTTATTTGATTACAGCTAAATATCAATGCAGCCTACAAAATGAAAAGATTTCCTACCCCTGGGTTGGGGACTTTCCTTGAGGAGGATGGGAAGACAATAATTGGCAACAGAGAAAATGCAGAGTTAGTAAATTTTTATTGTGTTTTCTTCTCAAGTCACATATGCAATCAATTGCCAAATCTTAATGTTTCTACCTCCACAGCAGCTCTCACATCTACTTCCTGTTCTGTATTGCTACAACCCCCACCTAATTCAGTCTGTCATATCTTCCTACTCACCTGGGTAGTCAATAGCCTCCTCATTTATTTCTACACTTCAGGTTCCTTATTTCTCCAATCTATGCTCTTCATTGCTGCTCCAGTGATATTCCTAAAACAGGTCTGTATGTGTCACTATTCAAAAACTACATTGGCTCCCTATTGTCTGTAGGATGAAATTCGAGTACCTATGTTTGGCACTTAAAGCCCTTTACAGTCTGGTCCTACTGAGGAAAAAAAAATAGTAATATTGCATATTTATACCCAAGTCTTACAGAAATAATTTTATTTAAATTATCATTATTTAATATCAAAGCCATTTCTATATTGGAAAGAGAGGTGTCAGACTGGAATGATCCCCTACATATCCTTGGACATGACTCTGCACCACAAAATGACTAGAGCTAATATTTATAGGAATATTGAACAAAGAAAGGATTTTATTTATATATATATGTATATATATATATGTATATATATCCAGTCAAATAACATTAATCTAGTAGAATTCATCTCCAAACAATCTATTCAGAAAAAAAAACATAATCTGTTTTGTAAGAAATTATTATTAATAATCAGTAATCTGGGGAGACCTAGAGTTCTCTCCTTCTTCTAAAGTCCTGCTTTTAAAACTTTCAGTCTTTTGAAGGATATTGCTGGTTTGGATAGGACAAACATTCTTTGAAGAGATAGACCAAACTGGGCGTGGTTTGGACATAGAGATACCTTCTCTGTCCAAGGGTCACATGATATCACTCTCAGCCCCTTATTTCAATATAACTAATCTCCCATTGTATTAAGCAGAGTTGATTGTCTCTCCTTTTCCAAAAGAACATATAAGCACTGAGCCTGTCACGAGGGTCTTTGGTCTAAGAGAGACAGCCAAATGATCTTTTCTTTAATAACAGTGAACTTGTCTTATTAATAAAATTATTAAATTATCCAGAAACTATGTCTCTTGAAACTCTTTTAATCATCACAATTTCTATCCTATACCAATTTTGGCATTCTACACTGGCTCAATTCAGAAATTCATTTATTAATACTATACTTCTCAACTTTCAAATCATGTTTCAAATTGTTTTCAGGTGTACTTGGTTTTTCTTCCCCCCCTCCTTCCCAAGTCCCACCCCAGTGAATCTCTTTTATGAATGAGTGCATTTTTAATGCATCTTAAACTTGTTGTAAAACTTGGCTTTTATGTGGTCAGAACCAATACTTCCAGGTTCATAGACAATTTCTCATTTTGCCATGAAAATATTTCCAATATGGTTTTTAGCAATTTGACAATCTATTCTAATTCTTTTCATGTCACTTTGCTTCTAACTTATATTAAATTCTTCAAAATGATTCATACAGTGTTCAGACAAACAAATGTTAAAAGTAAAATTTTACATTATTTTCTCTAAAGTATTTTTCATATTTTGTTCTAAGGCAAATCCTTTGCCAACACAATTTTTAAAAGCCTCGAGGTAGTCATTCAGCACCAGATATAGCAGGACTTTAAAACACAGACAACACAAATATTTCCATTATTAGTTATGTTGATTTATATTAACCAAAGCTATACTGAGTGCACTCTTAATTTGGACATAAGTTTAAAGATTAAAGAATCCTTTAAAAATATATAGTAATATAATTCATCCAATTTTTATGTTCATTTCTCTAATGAGTGAACAAAAATGCCATCTTTTCCTGTGCCAGAGATATTTTTAAATGATCTGTTCCTCATTCTGAGGTCTCCCAACTCTGCCCAAAGTTGAACACTCAGTGTTGATCCACCTTGCATAGTGGAGAACTTGTTCTCAAAACTCACTGACCAACCTGATTTCATTTCCTGCCCTATAACAGCTTCTAATTATGGGGCTAAATATGGAGATAATGTAAGGGGAAAGATGGACAAGAACTTTGAAAAAATTAAAGGGGATAATCCCCTTTGATGAAATTCCTTTTGATAACATTTTGTCAGAATCAATGCATGCAATCCCCTTTGATGAGTAGACCTTAGAGGTAAACAGTGCAAGTGAAAAAGTACAGCAGCAAAACAAAAATCTCATCCCTCTAGTTGTTTTGGAAACATCTGATGCAGCTCTCTGACTTGGGTGTGGTCTCAAAGCAGTCTTTCTCTGTATCATGTCACTTGTACAAATTCTCTTTCCTGATAAAGATTTCCTACAAAATTGGTTTGAACACAATTTTAAATGTAATTTACCAATAACCAGATCAGATAATGACAATTAGCTCAAAACTTATGTCCCTATTATTAGAAAATCAAATTAGGAAAATTTTAGACCAGGAAGTTTATATTTTTATTTTGACCAATTGTTACATTAATAACTATTGGAAAGTCAGATTCAAACAAAAAATTAGAACCTAATTTTTATATTTGGCATTATTCATTTCCTCATTAGAAGGATGAGATTCTGCCAAGGCATTAATATCAGAACACTTTTTTGTAAGAAAATGGATTCTAATTCAAAACTGAATTTATTTAAAAGCTGCCAGATTAACTTCAATTGTAATAAAAGGCTCTGGGATGAGATATATAATTATTATTATTTGAGTAAATAATTTCAAATCAGTGCATATGGAATAAGTTATCATAAATTATTCTAAGGAAACTGACGCACCAAAATTAGTTCCTCCAAACAAAACTGAAGATCTTTCTGATCTAGTCTTTTTTTTTTTGATTTATGGAATAAAATAAGAATTTCCATAACATAGTATAATAAAAAAGATTATTACACATGAAACTCCAATTTTTCTAAGTAAAACTTGCTATTCCTTTTAAATATACAACAAAATTATAATGTAAATTTCTTTTTTTCTTTCCCCCACCCCCACTCTGTACATTTGTTTCTAGGACTTAGTTTTTCTATACTGCAAAAGAGTAAGGAGGAAGGCTGGAAAGTGGGGAATAAGGATAAGATAGTGAATAGGAAAATGAAGAAAAAAAAGTCACTATGGTATTTTTATTAATGAAGAGAAAAAAAAATAGAAAGAAGGTCCAGAAGAAGCCCAAATGGGACAGTTTTGGACGCTATAGATTGCTCTAATTATATATTTTAAAAATGAAATCAAGTTCTACATGAGAGATTTTATGCACAATTTTCAATTTTCTGTTCTACTTTAGAGAATAAAAACCCATTCTATTTGTTTGTTACATTCAGAATAAAAAATAATAATTCAGCAGGCTAGAATAATGACAGGAGTTTTTTTGTTTTGTTTTGTTTTCAAGTGCCCCTTTCTAAATGAGTTCATGACCAAAGAAGGGATAGAGAGGATCATTAAATTTAAAATAATAAATTTTGATAAAATAAAATTTTTTTGCAAAAACAAAAGCAATTGAGGGTGGAGCCAAGATAATGGAGTAAAAGCAGGAACTTAGCAGAGCTTCCACTCCAACCACCTCCAATACCTGTAAAATCTGACTTGAAACAAATTTTAGAACTAGAGAACACACAAAGTGACAGAGAAAAACAAATCTCCCACTGAAGGCAGGCTGACAGGCTGACAGAAAGGGTCTATCACACCAAGTTGGGAGCCAAGCATATTCCCACATGAGTTGTGTGGGCCCAGACCTGGGCCAGCCCAGACCTGGGGAAGCCCCAATCAGCAGCACAGACCAGTCAGAGCAGACTTCAGGAGAGTGAATCACCAGCAGCTGTGACAGTTTCCAGACTTCTCAACCCAGAAAGGCCAAAGAGCTAGTAAAAGGTCAGTAGGAAACTCTGTTGATCCTGGGTAAGAAAAGAGCATATTCTGAACCCTGCCCCTGGGGAGGTGGAGGTGGCAGCTCCTGCAACTGTGCAGCATGCCTGCCTCTAGAGCTCCTGGCTTGAAAATCATAGGGGGACCAAGTGACCATTCAGAGGTCAATCACTCTTGCTTTGACCTTCTTGGATCTGGGCCACAGTCTTGGGTGGTGGTCCTGGGGTATGTGACCAATGTGCCAGAGCTTGTGGAAGCTATAGAGAGGGCACCATCCTCAGACCTCTGACAACTGGGAAATCCCCAGTGATTTCATACATAGCTCTCTCCACTTTGGAAGCAGAGTTCTACCATGGCAAAGAGCTAAAAAGACAAGTTATTGGCTGGGAAGATGATTAAGCAGAGGAAGCACAATCAGACCATAGATTCTTTATGGGGGAAAAATGGATCAAAACATGGAACCAGAAGGAGACAACAAAGTCAAAACTTCTGTGTCAGAAGCTTCCAATAAAAATATGAATTGGTTACAGGTGATGGAGGAGCTCAAGAAGGATTTTGAAAATCAAATAAGAGAAGGGGAGGAAAAATTGGGAAGAGGAATGAGAATGATGCAAGAAAATCATGAAAAAGTGAGTCAACAATCCAATAAAGGAGACCCCCCCAAAATAGAGAAGAAAACATCACCTTAAAAAATAGACTAACCCAAATGGAAAAAGAGGTCCAAAAAGCCAATGAGGAGAAGAATGCCTTAAAAAATCAAATTGGCCAGATGGAAAAGGAATTTCAAAAACTTACTGGAGAAAGTAATTCCTTCATAATTAGATTAGAGCAAATGGAAGCTAATGACTTTATGAGAAATCAAGATGATATAAAACAGATCTAAATGAATGAAAAAGTAGAATGCAATGTGAAATATCTCATTGTAAAAACCACTGAGCTGAAAAATACATCTGAGAGAGAGATAATTTTAAAATTATTGGACTACTTGAAAGCCATGATAAAAAAAAGAGTGTAGACATTATCTTTCAAGAAATTCTCAGGGAAAACTGCTGTGATATTCTAGAATCAGAGGGCAAAATAGAAATTGAAAGTATTCACTGATCGCCTCTTGAAAAAGATCCCCAAAAGAAAACTACTAGGAATATTATAGCCAAATTCCAGTGTTCAAAGTCAAGGGGAAAATACTGCACGCAGTCAGGAACAAACAATGTGAGTGTTGTGGAAACACAATCAGGATAACACAAGATCCAGGAGCTTCAACATTAACAGACTGAGGGACTTGGAATAGGATATTATGAGGTCAAAGGAGCTAGAATTAGAAGCAAGAATCACCCACCCAGCAGAACTGAGTATAAAGCTTCTGCGGAAAATATGGTAATTCAATTAAATAGGGGACTTTCAAGTATTCTTGTTGAAAAAACCAGGGGCAGCCAGGTAGCACAGTGAGTAAGAGCACAGGCCCCAGAGTCGGGATGACCTGGGATCGAATCCAGGTTCAGACACTTAGCACCACCGAGAACACCTGGCCATGTAACCTTGAGCAAGTTACTTAACCCCAATTGCTTTTAAAAAAAAAAGAAAGAAAAAACCAGAGATGAAATGAAAATTTGACTTTCAAATACAAGAATCAAGAGAAGCATGAGAAGGTAAGGAGGAAAAAGAAATCATAAGGAACTTATTAAAGTTGAACTATTTACATTCCTACATGGAAAAATGACAATTGTAACACACAAGACTTTTCTCAGTATGAAGATAGCTGAAGGGAATACACAGACACATACATAAATATATGTATGTATAGTATTGTTATGTGTGTATAAATATATCTATGAGTATATGTGTATATGTGTGTACATGTATACAGAGAGGGCACAGTATCAGTTGAATATGAAGCAATAATGTCTAAAAAATAAAATTAAAAGGTGAAAGAAGAATATAATGGAAGGAGAAAGGGAGAGACAGAATAGGGTAAATTATCTCATATAAAAGAGGCAAGAGAAAATTGTTACAATGGAGAGGAAGAGCATAAAGGTGAAAGGGAATGGGTCAACCTTACTCTCATTAAATTTGGCTTAATGAGGGAATAACATACACATTCAACTGGGTATCTTACCCTACAGGAAAGTTTGGGGGAAGGGGGCAAGAGGGGGGATGATAGAAAGGAGGGTAGATTTGGGGATATGGTAGTTAGAAACAAACATTTTTGAAAAGAAACAGGGTCAAAGTAGAAAATAGAATAAGTGGGGGTGGAATAGGATGGAGGGAAATACAGTTAGTCTTTCACAATATAACTACTCTGGAAACATTTTGCTAACTACACATGTACAACCTATATTGAATTGCTTATCTTCCCAGTATGGGTAGGTGAGGAGGGAAGAAGGAAAATAATCTGGAAATCAAAGTTTTGAAAACATGTTAAAAAAAGTTCTTTACATGCAACTGGAAAATAAGGTATACAGGCACTGGGGTAAAGAAATCCATCCTGCCCTACTAGAAAGTTAGGAAGGAGAAGGGGAGCATATAAGAGAGAGCATATTGGGGAAGGAATATTCAGTAGGCTGGATATTTTGGGATGGGGGGTAGGTGAAAGACAGGGAAAAATAATGTAACTCAAAATCTTGTGTAAATGCATGTTGAAAACTAAAAATAAATAAATAAAAGATTAAAAGAAAAAAAAACTATTGCAGCTAAAAGAGAAGAAAGTAATTTGTGTGTGAGGGGCAGTGATCTGGGGATCAAGTTCTTGAGAAAGGCCTAATTTCCAATTTATTTGAAGAATCAATCCAAATACATAGGACTAAGAATCAGTCCTCTGTACACAAATAATCAAAATGTATAAACAGGAAATTTTATTTATCTTTATATTTTATTTTCTTCCCAATTACTTGTAAAATATTTTTATAATAATTTTTTGCTATTATTATCACCATTTATTTTTTTCTTTAATAGTACTTAAATTTTAAAATGATCAGTCTCTTCCTGGGAAAACAATTTTTAGATGTGATATTATGCTATAAGTCTATTTATGCAGTAAGTACTACTTTGTATTAGTTAAAAGAAATATAAAAAAGTACACCAATAGACCAAAATAAATAAGAAAGAATCAGAAACAATTAAACTCAACAAGTAGTCTTCAATAGACAAAAGAACATAAATTACTCACAGGAGAACTCTCAACATGAAAAATAAATTTAGGTAAAACTGGAAAGGATATTGGCAGAAATTAGGTTTAGACCAATATTTGTAACATATGCCATAATTAACTCAAAATGCACCTGTGCCCTGAATATTGAAGGTCACAGGGAGAAAGAAAGAAAGAAAGAAAGAAAGAAAGAAAGAAAGAAAGAAAGAAAGAAAGAAAGAAAGAAAGAAAGAAAGAAAGAAAGAAAGAAAGAAAGAAAGAAAGAAAGAAAAAGAGAAAGAAAGAAAGAGAAAAAGAAAGAAAGAAAGAGAGAAAGAAAGAAAGAGAGAAAGAAAGAGAGAAAGAAAGAGAGAAAGAAGGAAGGAAGGCAGGAAGGAAAGAAGGAAAGAAGGAAGGAAGGAAGGAAAGAAGGAAGGAAGGAAAGAAGGAAAGGAAGGAAGGAAGGAAGGAAGGAAGGAAGGAAGGAAGGAAGGAAGGAAGGAAGGAAGGAAGGAAGAAAGACAACAACAGTCAGATTTGAATAGGGTAGAATTCTTAGAGACTGGCAACAAGAAAAGACCAAATAGCTTATATTCAATATATGAAATTGAAAAGTTTTTGATTCTTAAAGATATCAAAGCAGAGAAATGCTGCCACGATAGTAATGACATCCCTTACAATCACTGCCCAGAGCTCCTAAAAGAGAAAGAGCATTTGGAGTACACACTAGAGATGGCATCTTTCTTGCACAAAAACAGAAAGGGGCTGGACAAAACCTGAAAATTGGCATGACTCCATCCCCCCTGACTCCCTCCCAGCTCCTTGTCATTCTTATCACTCTGTGGGACTTCAGTTACCTTAAGAGAATATCCTTTAATTAAGTGCATTTGGATATAGAAATCTGTGAACAGGTGTTTGGTTTTTTTTCTGACAGAAATGAAGATATAGTATCATCTATCCAGGGAACTCTTGGCCAAACACAATCTTAAGAGCAATAATTCAGTCTGGAGTAGTTTAGTGGGTTTAACACATATACTGTGGAAAAGTACACCACCTTAGTTTTCCACACTGGCACAATAAAAAGCAAAGTCCAGCAATGCCTGGTGTTCCGATATTCTATGTACCAAAACAAAGAAAAGCTTGGGTGAGAATCTGGGAGGAACACATGTCGAAGAAAAGGGAGGACTGCATATCCCATAAAAAGGATCCAGAGTTACATCTGTCTGTAAAAATCCTACTAAGGACTTTAAGACACGAGAAAAGAACCTATCTGCACAGAGATATTTATAGCAGCTTTTTTTTTCCCTGGGGGCAAAGAATTAGAATTTGAGGGGATGCCCATCAAGTGGGGAATGACTGAACAAACTGTGGCATGTGATTATTATGGAATGCTATGGTATTATAGGAAATGCTGAGCAGGCTTCTCTCAGTGATACCTGGATAGACTTACATAAACTGAGGAAACGTGACATGTACTATGTACAAAGTAACAACAATACTATAGGATGATCATCTGTGAATGACTTGGCTATTCTCATCAATACAGCTGTCCAAGACAACTCTGAAGGACTTTTCATGAAAAATGCCATCCATCCCCAGAGTAAGAGTTGATGGTGTCTGAGAACAGATTGAAGATCCTTTTTTGACTTTATTTTTCTTGAGGTTTTTGGGAGGTAGGGAGGAGGGGCTTATTGAATAATTTTATTCTGCACATAGAAGCCACTAAGGATCTGGCCTGTGGGTTCTTTGGGGCTACATCACAAGTACATGGCTCCACACATCAGCACTGGGGTTGGCATGAGAACAGGTCATTCTATCCTAGTTAAAATATGATAATGGTCTTCCACCAGAGTGACAAATGGTCAGGTAGTCTCTGGTAAGACAGTTCTAGCAAAGCAGTGAGAACATCAAAGAAAGGTGGAGGGGAGAGCGAAGTTAAGCAGCAAGGCCCCCTGCCCCCAAAACAAAACTGCTCTAGTACTTGGCACTGCCCATTCTGAGGACAGAAGCAGATCTCTTCAGAGGTGATTGTTGTCCGTGAGCTCTGAGGCTTCCTGGCCACAGAGATTTCCTGGTCCAAGGGTATCTAAAGTTTCTTCCAGCAAATTTCACCTTGCTGCCCAACTCTTCCTCAATTCTGAGAAGCTAGTTTTACTTGATGCTCAGATCAGCAGGGGGCACCAGCCTTGATCTGCCTAGTGGAGAGACCCACCACCAGGTCTGCAATGAAGGTCTCTTCAGTTTCCCCAAAATGACAGGAAATCATTACTCCTCACCCACTGGACTCGACTAGCTTGTGTGCCTGAAGAGATTCAGTTATGGAGCCAATCTGGTTCACTTTGAGTATGAGGTAGATGCAGGCTCTTGTTGCTTACAGTATCAACCTTTATACCTAGATCATGTACCCATTTAGACTTGATTTTGGTATATGGTGTTAGGTAATGGTCTATGCCCAGTTTCTGCCATACTATATTCCAGTTTTCCCAGCAGTTTTTGGCAAATAGTGAGTTTTTATCCCCAAAACTGGGGTCTTTGGGTTTATCGAACAATAGATTACTATAGTCATTGACTGCTGAAATCTCTTGTGCCTAATCTATTCCACTGATCCACTACTCTATTCATCAGCTAGTACCAAGTAGTTTTGATGACTGCTGCTTTATAATACAGATTGAAATCTGGTATAGCTAGTCCACCTTCCCTAGCATTTCTTTTCACTAATTCCCTTGACATTCTGGACCATTTATTCTTCTAAATGAATTTTGTTACCATTTTTTCTAGCTCTATAAAGCAGTTTTTTGGTAAATTGATTGTTATGGCACTAAATATATAACTTAATTTAGGTGAAATTGTCATTTTTATTATATTAGCTTGACCCAGCCACAAGCAATTGTTATTTTTCCAATTTGTTAGATGTGATTTAATGTGTTTGAAAAGTGTTTTGTAGTTGTGATCATATAGGTCCTGGGTTTGTTTTGGCAGGTAGATGCCCAAATATTTTATAATGTCTACAGTAACTTTAAATGGGATTTCTCTTTCTATCTCTTGCTATTGAATTTCATTGGAAATATATAGGAATGCCAAGGATTTATATGGGTTTATTTTATATCCTGCAACTTTGCCAAATTTATTTATTGTCTCAAGTAGTTTTTTACTTGATTTTCTAGGATTCTCTTAGTATATCATATCATCTGCAAAGAGTGATAGCTTGGTCTCTTCTTTGCCTAATTTGATTCCTTTGATTTCTTTTTCTTCTCTAATTCCTACTGCTAACATTTCTAGTACCAGATTGAATAAGAGGGGTGATAGTGGACACCCTTGTTTCACCCCTGATCTTATTGGAAATGCTTCTAGCTTATCACCATTACATATGATATTTGCCTGCAAGGTCAGCAATTTGGTGGTAGAAGTAGAAAACTCTCTCAGCAGCTCTGGCTCTAGAAATAGCCAGAGACACTCTGAAGATGGCATTTGTACCAAATTTAGATTTATGCTCAGTGCTTCCCATCTCTATCATTAACTTGAAGATATTCTCCTCTGTGTCTCTTTTGCTGGTGCTGGTCAGGGCTTTTGTCTGATTTTTGAGGAAGGAGGTTTCTGTATACTTAGAAACAATTTGAATTTATCAGCAGGGATGTTGTTTAGGCTCTTCACCTGGTCTTGCCCCTATGTCTGCCTTCTATGGCCTTATGCTTCTGCTCTAGTCTGAATACTTCTTCTCGTTCTCAGCATCCAAATCCCATGCCTCACTCTTTAGTCCTCTGATCCTTCCTTTTGGAGAACCATTCTTCTCTCTCAGCAATCTATTTCCTTCTTTTCCTTCCCTATCACACTAAACATTTGCCCCTTCTAGAAAGGCTTCCCTGATTAGTTCTGCTTACCTCTTATTTTTGCCTGTATCCTCCCTATGCCTAGCACTTCTTTCTCTAGTTCTGTCTAGATATTACTAGTCTTCCTTCCCATCTTTTTACCCTCTAAAATGCTGCACAATAGAACATAACTAAACTTAAGGAAACATATGGGGGTTGGGGAACCTAGTTTCTAGTGTAAGTCCTGACCCTGAGTTGGTGAGGATTCTTGGACCAAGTCTCTTATCCTCCCTTGGAAGTATAGGGTGTAGTCAGGGAAGACTAGTGCCACTGGTGTGAGGGATACTATAAATGTAAGTGGTTTTCCAGGATCCATGGCCATACAATCTCTTGTTACCAGGTATTAGATATCAGCTCTATTTTTCAAAATACCTCTATGACAGCCCATGTAGATCACAAGGAACAAGTGTAGCCTGTCTTGATTGTAAAGGTCAGGACCCTAGAGAGATGGAGTGTAAGTATAGGGCATGTGGACACTAGTCAGTGAGTAGGGAATTTTAGGGTTGAAATGCACAAATTAGGATGCTGTGTGTGTTGATTGGTCCCCATCAAGGCTTTGGGGGAATCTGTATGTGCCTCAACAGGACCCCATTTAGGCTTTAGGGGATTTCGGGGAATGCACCTGTGCGTTTTGACTATCCCCATCAAGATGTAGGGGAAGTTGCCCGCCCCCTTCTGCTGGCCCCTGTGAGAAAGGCAATTGGGAAATACTGTAGGAGTTGGTGATCAACAACCCTTGTGAGAAGGTTAGATAGAATAAAGTCTACATGGTTTAATTGTTAACCCCTTTGAAGTCATCTTTCCTTTTATAAAAGCAGATCTAAGAACCTGTGCAAGCAGGACATCCTAGGTGTGCTAGGGTGCTTGCTAATATAGATGCTGAGCCCTTTTCAGCACTGCTTTTCACCTTTGGTGTCTACCTGATCCATCCAACTCTTACCTGTGGCTCCAAAAAGCTATAGCATGTACATCATCTACACCTCAGTAAGCCATTTCAGCAGATAAACTAAACCTGGTGTCAGGAAACCTAGGAGTCTAAAACCTTTTCATGAACAAGGGGTGTGTCTACCCCAAACACATGAAACCTTCCAGGGTGGATGAGAACAATTTGTTCCAATTTTCATAAAGGCAGCTTAAATGGGTACTGAAGAGCACTTAGAGCTTGGTGAGACACCAAAATAATCCGTTGCATCCTGAAACATCATCAGTCATCTTGCCTCTGTCCTGCCACTGTATCGTGATGACTCTGGAAGAGAGAGCATGGCTAATGCCATCATGTAACTCTGCCTTGCTTAAATCTAATTTATGAATGAATCAAAAGACATCACCCACACCATTGTACCATTTTTACCTCTCAAAGACCTGTAGTGAGAGGCAAGAGACAAAGCAGCAAGTATGAATACACTGACAGGCTCTGGAAAAGGAATTTCCACCTTTCAGTCTATGGATGTTTTTATCCTACGGTCTATGAATTTATATGTGTATATGTGCATGTGCATGTGCGTGTGTATATGTATATATTGTTAAAAGTTTCAATAGAAGTACTTTCCTTTGTAACCTATGCATTTTACTTTATGTATTTTCATAGCACTTTAAGGTTTATAAATGAGTTTACCAATATTTCATTTTTGTTCTCATAACCCAGGGAGGTAGGTACTATTATGCCCATTTTTCAAGTGAAGAAACTGATGCAGACAGAGGTTAAGTAACTTACTCAGGTCATACAGCTAGTAAGTATCTGAGGCTGGATTTGAAGTGAGACCAGAGCAGGAGTGATAGACAATGAATGGGAAAATATCAAAGAAGCACAGATTGAGAGTGGTAACACACCTCAGAGTAATCTGGTCCAACACTCTCATTTTAGAGATGAATAAGCTGAAGCCCAAAGAAATTGACTGATTTGCCCATGGTCACAGAGGTTATGGGTTATAAGGCAAGAATTTGATATCACATCCTTAGACTTCAAAAACAGAAGTCTTTTCCCTTTACCACATGAGGCTTGAGCTACTTGTGAGGGAAAAGAATAGGTTTAAGAGCAATGAGGGACAGGTCAGAAATTTATCATTAGAAGTGAATGTCAGAGTTCTAGGGGAAAAAGAGTTTTGAATAATAGTGACATCTGTGTTCTGATCACCTCTATGACTGTTTGAAGTAGAGCAGAGCTGGGCATCATGGTAACTGAGAATGGTGGTAAGCTAGAAGGCCAGAGGGTTTAAAGAGATAATTGGATTATCAAAATATCCAAGACGGGAGTTAGAGTAGAGAATAAGATTGTGAACCAACTGCCAAACTCTTTGAGAAAGGAGGAAGAACTATTTAGAGGCTAGATTACCAAATAAAATAATCCAGACACTGTGATAGACAGGGGAGGTGAGCCTCAAAAGAGAAGAAGCTTCTGAGTGAGGGTTAGAAAAGTGTCATCTCTGGGTGTTAAAGGATTTGAGAGAAGGATAATCCAGCACTGGAGTGGCTGTTGAGAGATGAAGTATCTTTGGGGAGAAATCCAGCTTCCTGTGAGTCCCCAAAAATGGAAAGTAGAAAAGGAAGATATCTAAGAAGGGAATTTGGTAACAGATTGTGGAAGATGATGCAGAAAGTGGAGGGCAGAGGTGGACAGAAACTGTGTGGGGGCGGGACTATTTGGGAAGGGCTGAGCATGAAATCTTCCCCGGAAAGGGAGTTTCCAGCTCAGCAGAGTGAATCTGAACCACAATGATAAGGACAACAAGAGGCATAAATTTGATGTCATAAGACAAGAGGTACCCATTGATCAGAGTATTATATAGATCAGGTCAGTTGCAAGAAGCTCCTTGAGAATGGTTCTCCAGAAAGCCCTGCTATGGAGGTCTCAGAACTCAGGCAACTTATGACTTGGCAGGTGTGTGTGTGTGTGTGTGTGTGTGTGTGTGTGTGTTTCCTTCAGTCTTCACTGGTAGGAGTGGTCCTGTGTGATTCTTCCTTATTTAATCAGGGAAAGGTGAAGAGAAGAGGCTATATAGATACTAATTACAGCATGGAGGGCCTTGCAATGCAGGAAGCTTCTACTTTGAGGCAGCCTGTGACCTGGGAAGTAGGACTTCCTTGGAGATCACCTTATTCAATTATTTCATATTATGAATGAGAAACTTGATGTTGCAAAGAAAAAGTGATAAGAATTCATTATTCGGTAAAAATTGTTGGGATTGGGTGGCTAGGTGTTGCAGTGAATAAAGTACCAGCTCTGGAGTCAGGAGGAGGATCTGAATTCAAATCTAGCCTCAGACACCTAACACTTACTAGCCATGTGACCTTGGCCAAGTCATTAACCCCAATTTCCTTGCCTTCCCCCTCTCCAAAAAGTTAGAAAAAATGGAATAGTTAGAAAGCAATATGGCAGAAACTGGGCATAGACCAGTATCTTAAAGCATTTACCAAGAGGAATTCAAAATAGATACATGACCTAAATATAAAAACAAATTTTACAAAAAAAATTAAACAAGGAACATATTACATATCATACTTATGAATTAGATAACAATTTATGAATAAACAAGAGGTAGAGAACAAAGTTAGGTGTAAAGTAGATTTTTGATTACATTAAATTAATTTTTTTGTACAAATAAAACAAATGTAGCCAAGATCAGAAAGAAAGCAGAAAATTGGGAGGAAAAATCTATAGACTTTATCAGATAAAGGTCCCATATCTAAAATACATAAAGAACTTTGTCACATCTATATGAATATGAGTCATTCCCCAATTGATAAATGGTTAAAGGATACTAATAGGCAGTTTTTTGATGAAGACATCAAAACAATTTTATAGTCACATGAAAAAATTCTCTAAATCATTCTCAATTAGAGAAATGAAAATTAAAATAACCAGGAGATATCATTTACACCTACCAGTTTGGCAAAATGATAGAAGTGAAAATTGACAAATGTTGGAGGGGATGTGGAAAAAAATTGGGACATTAAAAAATTGGGACACAAAAATTTGATGTTTGACCCAGCAATACCACTACTTGGTCTATTTCCAGGAATTAGGGCAAAAGGAAAAGAACCAATATGTTCTAAAATATTTATAGTAGTTCTGTTTGTGGTGGCAAAGAACTGGAAATTGAAGTGATGCCCATCAATCATGGAATGACTGAACAAGTTGTGGTATATGATTTTGATGGAATACTACTAAGAAATGATGTGCTTCATGATTTTAGAAAGACAGGGAAAGACTTGCCCAAAACAATGAAGAGCAAAATGAGCGGGACCAAAAGAACATTGAATATAGTAACAGCAACATTGTTTTTTTTAATATTTTATCATTTTATTAGGAATAATTTCAAGTGGGTTATGAAGAAATTAATTCATTATTGAGTTTGATGAATTTTCCAAAATCTCTTAATGAAGATATGTTCACCAATAAACAATAAAACATCAGCTCAACTATGATACACTGGGCAAAAAGTCAGGCTGATACCAAAAGCAACATACAACATAACAAAAAAGATACAATATAAAGGAAGATAATCTGCTGAGTATTAAAAGACATCTGAGTATCAACTCTTTGCCACCAGCACATAATTAATTGTCCATCTAGTCCAAATCACACAAAGATAAGCAGGGATGGTTAATAAAAAAGTTACAACGTCCCTCAGTTGCAGGAAATCTGAATAGTGTTTTAGAGAATCTTCTTGGCTGGCAGCAGCAGTATTAGAAAGTCTTTTTGGCAAGGGAGAGAAAAAAATACAAATGGAATGCTACATTTTGAAATCTGCAGACTGTCCAAGGAATGACATAAGGTATTAGTAAAGTAGCAAGGGGAAACTTTAAACCATTATTTATTGGGGCTCAAAAAAACATTCAAAACTTATTCATTTAAAAGTTGTCACAATAACTATGTCCAGGCATATAGGCCAAGGGAAGTAAAATCATAAAAGTACATTTTTTTCAAGTTAAGGAGAATTTTTTTTTAATCCAAGTATAACTGCTATAACAGCAACATTAAACCTGGGAAACAATAATTGGCAACAAAATAAATTTAAATGCTGTAAAATCCTGCCCAAACCAGTTCCAAGATACCATTTAATAACCAAGAAGCAAACTAATTTTGTTGTAACAAGCCTAGGCCCAATTCTATCAAACATGTCCTTGGTTAGTTATCCAGTTGGATTTAACGATTGGAGAGCTCATTTGACAGCCAGTCAAGACCAGTTCCTCGTGCAGCACCGGTAGCTTGAAGAACACATCAAGTTCTGTTAAGAAGGGACTGCAGGCCTAGTTTATCTGTCATTTCACTGATGGCCATAGCGTTGGGCAGATCCTGCTTGTTTGCGAAGAGCAGCAGTACGGCATCCCGCAATTCATTTTCTGAAGCATTTTCTGCAGCTCTTCTGCTCCTCCCTGAATTCTCTCACGATCATTGCTATCTACCACAAAAATAAGACCCTGTGTGTTTTGGAAGTAATGCCTCCAAAGAAGTCTAATTTTATCTTGACCACCAACATCCCATACTATGAAACAAATATTTTTATATTCTACTGTTTCCACATCAAAACTGATAGTTGGAATGGTGGTGACTATCTCCCCTAACTTCAGCTTGTACAAAACAGTTGTCTTGCCAGCAGCATCCAAACCAACCATCAGGATGTGCATCTGCTTCTTTCCGAAGAGGCGGGAGAAGAGTGAAGATATGGTGAGGCCCATAACGGCTGTGACGGGAACAGAGGCGGCCGTGACGGGGACGGAAGGGGGCGGCAGGCCACGCGGCTTGTGTGGCTCTGCTCGTGGTTTCTGCACGGACTACAGGCGGCCCCGACACCGGCTTGGGCTCCGGCGGGGGCTCGGGCTCAGACATCAAGAGCGATAGGCACTTGAGGCGGCTTGGCGGGCATTTATTCAGCAATATTGTTTTAAGAAAGACTTCAAGCAAGTAAATTATTTGTACTATTATAAATGCCCAAAGTAACTATAGAGGCCACATGAAGAAAATGATTACCGGCACCCATAGAAAGAAGTATGTATAAAATGATTTCACATATATCTAAATATGTATACATGTGCATATATATATACATATACACATCATATATACACATTTATCTATATATGTATACATACACACACACACACACACACACATATATATATATATATATATATCTTGACGGTGTCTAGTAGTAGCCATCTCTAGGGTTGGGTGTGGAGGGAGGGAAAAAAAGGAAATTTACATGATACTTTTGTTATATATTTGAAAGTAATAAAAGCTGTACATAGTAGATTTTCAGTTTCATGTGCAATCATCTTTTTTTTTTGCACTCTGTTATGGAAATACTTGTTTTATTCCACAAATTAAAAACAAAATGGAAAAAAAAAATGTGACATTCAAAATTACCCTGCAAGTGGGCAGAGCCAGGGCTAGACTGATTCTTGGGTGTCTCAGTCAAAGAATGCTGCTGGAGTCTTTTTACATTCTTCCCCAATGATGAGAAAAGATTTCCTTGATTTTAGGCTGGTCAATGCTTTCTTTGATTCTTCACTTAAGTCATATTGAAAGAGCCTATGAAAACACAAAGACATTTTGTTCAATCTTTCCCTGAGTTTCTTTTGTAACCCTGATGTCTGTGCTCTCAGTCAAGTACCTTCTTCTAGTCACTTCTGCTTCCCACCCTTCCTCACCTTTATTGGTGCCTATCATCATGATGTGTGTGTGTATGCGTGTGCAGAAGCTACTGTAGGAAGGTTTTTAAAAATCATATGTTGTATCTTAAATAGGTTTAAGATCTATCTCTCCAATGCTATACTCATGACTGACCATTGAGCATTGGGCCATTGACAGTGAGGATAAGCACAGGTTGGACAGGACCTCTCTGCGCAATCAGAGCCTGGACCATTACTCCTACAACTAAGTTTTTAAAAAAGACAAAAAACCAAAAACAAACAAAAAAACAACCCTAACAAGCAACAATAACAACAAAACAAAAAAACAAAATATTTGCAGAAGTAACAGAAGGGGGGGAATATTGATATACAACAGTTGATATGAAAAATATCTGAGTGTGAAAGTCATTATGAATCAACCATGTGACAAATCAGACACAATAGCTATTGTGAATTTAGGCTTCATTAAGAGAAGCATAGGGTACAAAAGGAAGGATGGGCTAATTAATGCTTCTACACTCTGGTCTGCTTTAGGCAGGTCTATCCCATTGTATTCAATCAGGAGAGGCAGGCAGCCCTCATTTTAAGGAAGGCATTGAGAAATTGAATGATGTTCCTAGGAGGCTAACCAGGATATGAAGGTGGGTGGGAAATAAGGAAAGAGGGAAATAAGCATTTATTAAGCACCTACTATGTGGCAGGCACATTTAGTCATGTTATGAATATTATCTCATTTAATCTTGAAAATGACTGTGTGAGGTAAATGCTCCTGTTCTCCCTCACTTTAAAATTAAGGAAACTGAGTCAGATAGAGCTTAAGTGACCTGCCCAAGGTCCCATATATCTGAAGTCAAAGCTTTGCTCAGGTCCCTTTTTAACTACAAGTCTACTGTTTTACCTTCATACCACTTAGCACCTCCTCAACAGTGCTGTGTGTAGGTCAGATGAAGAATTAGGAGAGTAAGGAGAAAACATGAATAACTAGCTGAATTTCAATACTTGAAGGCTTCACATGAGAGGGTTTCACTCTTTTTTGGTTGTGTTTTTATTATTTTATTGGGGGGCAGTGAGAGGGAGAGATAAGTAATGACTATAAAATAAATTTAATCTTAATAATATACATATGTATATATATGTATATATATATTTCAAAGGAACCTATAAGTAATAGAGAGGTATGATTAGTGACAGGTTGGACTTGACCAGTGATGTCAAACTCAAAGAGAAATGGATTCCTGAAGGCCACACATTGGTTTAGAAAACTACAAATTAGCTTTATGTTGTATTGCATTTTTATTTGTTTTGTTTAACATTCCTCTCTGAATCTGGTTGGACCACACTGGGAAGTATTTTGACCCCAAGTTTGGCCCTTCTAGATTAGATGAGGTGTTTTTCTCCGAGATATTGTGATTCTGTGGGAACTACAGAAATACTGTGTCCTTATCCCTACCCTGTGGATTAGTGAGTGGAGGAGGCTCTGTCTTCACATGTAAGGACTAATGTGGTAGTTGTCCTCAACAGTTCCATCTATGCCCATCTTCCAGCATCTGTTTTCCAGGACTGCTCAGCCTTTTCACATTAGACCAGGGGTGGGGAATCTGTGACCTCAAGGTCACATGTGACTATCTAGGTCCTCAAGTGTGACCCTTTGACTGAATCTAAACTTCACAGAACAAATCCTCTTAAAAGGATTTGCTCTATAAAACTTAAACTTAGTCAAAAGATCACACCCAAGGACTTATATGGCCCCATGTGGGCTCTATGTTCCAGGTTACCCACCCTGTACTGGACACAGAGACCCTTCCTTTCAAGAAGAAAAAAAGATGGAACAATGAAACAGAGCCATAGGTCTCAGGTGAAGGGGATGGACTAAAAAAAAGACTAGAGAAGACCTAAGTGGGGTACTAAGTGGGGCCCCTAGGGAGCCCAAGAGACAAGGCTTCTTCATAAGGCCAGCTCAGGTCAAGGCAATCTGCCTTATCAGAAAACTATAAGGAGAAGGAGGCTGGGAGAGGTAGAGAGAGGAGAGGGCCCTTATGCTTTCTGTGAATGCCCTCTCCTGGCTTCCCACCTACCTCTACCCCTTTTCCCTCGTTGGTGTCCCTTAAAATGTTTTAGAGTAGAAACAGCTAGGGTCAGAAGGGTGAGAGTTTAAGCGGGAGGATTTCTACGCAACAAGTTTAAGTCAAAAAGAAAGAGAAGGAAAAATAGGATAAAGAGGTGGAAGCAGAGAAGGAAGAAAAAGATAAAAAAAACGAGGAGGATAACCCTCATGGTGAGAATCTTTACAGCTGATGTTTCAGCATCACTAGCATGGGGAAGGTCTGATTAAGCTACACTTTGTTCTTTATTGAGGAAGGTGCTGTGGTAGGGATTTGTCTTCATGACCTAGTAATCTCTGGGCAATGGCACCAGCATGTAGATTGAATGAGATGTTGGGTATATTGGAATAGTGTGACTTACCTCCTTTGTGGGGGCAGGTATATGGGGAAATGGTATAGATAGATAGATAGATAGATAGATAGATAGATAGATAGATAGATAGATAGATATGTGAATACATGTATTCATATGTTTATTATATGTATTTTATATATGTATATCATATACATCGATATGCATATTTATGTGTGTACATTTCACTCTTTCCTATAAATGCTCTTAAACATTATGAAGTTTTGGGATTTTTTTGCATGTGACTATATCCACTTTCCCTCAGGACTATTCCTTTGCCCTCCCATTTAAGTCACACCTTCCTTAATACGTCTTTTTTGTCATGTTGGGTTTGATATATTCCTATACAGTCTCTTTGTGAGTGAATATATATTCTCAGTTTTCCCTTTAATATTTTGTTTCAGCTGACCTCTTTTTTATCTAGAATTTGTCTTTTTATATGTATATTCTTTTCCCACTACTGCTTATTTGAAGTAATAATCCTCTCTCCCCTTTTCCTTATTTCTTTTTTCCTACCAGTGACTTTCTCCTTTTATCCTGGGATTTTTTTCCTTATTCTGTTCCTCAGAAGAGAAAGAATCAATTCCCTTAATTGAAAGTTAAAGTAATTTGAATCATTTAATGTGTGTATCTGGAATACCTCAAGTACAAAGAGGGAAGAAGTATGTGCTGACCTCTGGGGACCTGTTCTATCTAGCCAAGTAGAGGTTGAGGTGGGTTGAAGTAATGAAGTCCAGAATTAGTTCTATTCTACTAAACTTGAGGGAGTTAGTGCAACAATCAAGGAGAGCTAAGAACTTTGACAATTTCTTCTGTCATTTATTTAGTAGTATTAATTTAGCAACAGACTGAGGCAGAACTACTCTTGAATATCAGGCTAAAAGGTTTCGGCTTTACCCCGAGGCCTTGGGTCATCAGTGAAGGTTTTGTGTTCCTGGGCTGAGGGTTATAAGGTTGGATAAAGGAGACAAAGAATCATAGCTTTAGGGTTGAAAGAAAAGTTAGAAGTGAGAGAGTGTATGTAGCTCCTTCATTTTATAGGTGAGGAAACTGGTGCTCAGTGAAGTTGAAATTTGCTCAAAGTCCCAGAAGGAGCAAGTGAGAGTGCTGTGATTGGGAACCAGGTTTTCTCCAAATTTTATGACTTTTCCACAATATCACACAAGTCTGGCCATGACAAAAGTGTTATTTTAAGGTAATATAACTGGGGACAAGAATACCACCTGGGAACTGGGGCAGGTTAAATTAGATAATGTAGAAATTATCAAAAGGGAGAACAAGAAGGAGGCTATTGTGATGACCAAAGCATAGAATAGAAAGAGAGCAAATTTTTTGAAAATTCCAACCCTTGTTTTCTTCAAACTCTGCTCTGTCTGACTGACAATAAAGTCATAGAAGAAATGTCCTTATCATGAATGATAATCCATGACTTTAGATGAAAATCAATAATCTGGGGCAAAAAAGAAGAGTGAGTAGTAACTGTCAAGTAGGTAAGTCAAAAAATATTTTTTAAGTACCTACCATGTGAACGGCACTGTATTAAGGACTAGAGATAAAAAGAGACAAAACAGCCCCTGCTCTCAAGGAGCTATTATTCTAAAGTGGTAAGACAACCTGCAAACAACAATAAATAAGCAAGTACATACAGTCAGGACAACACCCTCCTGATTTCTTGTCCTTTTTGAAAATGAAGGACCAACAAGAACAGTGTAAATAGGAAATAATTAATGGAAGGAAGATACTAAAATTAAGGGGAATGGGTAAAGATTTCCTGTTCAAGCTGGGATTTTAGCTGGGACTAGAAGAAAGACTATGAAGCTTGGTGGTAGTATTGGGGTGAGTAATGGAAGGTAAAGATAAGTTACTTTTGGGGAAGAGCCAAGGTTTCTTAAGCCTTTTGTCAAATATTCCCTCTACTCTATTCAAACGAGATCTATAACTTTATCTCCATCCATCCTCAATCCTCCTCAAACAAGGAAAAAAAAAGAAAGAAAAGAAGTATTGAACTTGGGCTAGGGAAAATCAAACACAGTTAAAGACACTTTTTCAGGCACACAGACCTTCAAGCTTTGTCTATGCTGATCTGCTTTAAAGAATAAAGAGAATAAGAGAGAAAGAAAGTGAGAAAGGAACATAAGAAGAAGGGTAAGACCAGAACAGAAACTTCATCTACACGAAGTCAGGGCAAACAACTACTGGACCAAGCAACAGTCTCAGACTCGAGAGTCTAGATTGTCTGCCTTTGTCTTTAGCAATTTAGCCTGTTTCTCATGTAGCACTTCCTACAGAACTTCTTCCACAATTCTGACTTTCATTGATCATTTAGATCCCCAGATGGTGGCTGACTACTTCAAATTCAGGGTTCTCTAGGTCTCTAGTACTATTTTTTCATTAGCCACCACCATTGTGCTCCTTATTAACAATTAGGTAATTTTATCAATTAACTTTCTAAAAAAAAAGCAGTTACATATGGTATATAGTAATAACAGTTAGTATAAATATCTCCCCCTTCCAAAAAATCAAAAGCCTATTTTCTCAGAAATACTCATATTTGAAAAATGGACTCACAAGCAGACTACAATGGGACCAATGTACATATATAGAGTTTGTTTGTAGGAAAAGGAGTAGCTCTCAGCTCCTAGAATTTTATGGCTTGTAAATCCTTTCCTGAGTTCATAGATAACATTCCCCTCTAGTGCTAGGGTTCATATTACAACATGAATCCCACATTACATTCATATATACACATATATACACACATACATACACATATATGCATAAACACATGTATGTGTTTGTGCATTTCATTCATTCATGCATTCATTTATTTTAATTTTCCCCAGGTTTTATTTCCAAGGGAATGAGGTGATAAAAATTCAGGGTCATAGTAATCAGAAATGAATATAATTAAATCCAATAAGACCAATCTGGAAAGGCACCAAGTTTACCGTCCTATTTAAAGATAAGACACGAGGATACATATGGGGCCTCACCATGATTCTCTAGAGTTCCAGAGCTGTATTTAGGTTTTCTGGCTATAATCTATTTCCATCATGTTCTTAGACATTACAGTTTGCATTCTATGTGAATCCTCATTTTTTTGTCTCTCTATCTTCTACTACACAGGCTGACACTCTTCATCTACCTAAGACTGAAAAACAGTATTAGTAGTTTCTATTCTTTACTTCAGTTGGGCTTATTAGATTCAGGTTTCTGCCAAACATAGCACTATGGAATTAATCCAACAAGCTTATCCTTGTGACAGACAGCTCCTTACTGGTGGGGACTGGTAGAAGTAGCTGCTCTGAAGTAGCCTGTCAGAGACAGCCATCACCACTCATGCTTTCCTTACAATTTCTAGCCTCCCTTGTTAGTCTCCATTCCATCTTTCTCGCATTTGATGGAATCACATACATGGTACCTTTCATGCTGTAAGTGATTTACAACTTTTTTTTTTAATTGAATTGAATTTAGTATCAGGAGTAATACATACATAGTCTAAACCAGAATTTCTTAGGCTAGTGTTCATGGACTTCCAATGGATCTATGGATAGATTTTAGGAAGTTCTAAGAAATTGAATGGGAATAATAATCTTAATTTCCACTAATTTCTAACTGAAATTTAATGTTTCCTTCAATTACTCAAAAATAATTAATTTTGATATTGATGGTCTTCACCAAATTGCCAAAGTGTCAGAATTACAGAAAAAAAAATGGTTAAGATCCCTTAGTCTATATGCTTCATTGGTATCCACTGAATGAGACCCACCTATGATATCCCTAATCTAGAGTGATCACTCTCATTCGATAGATGCCAATGAGTATTTCTAACGTAGAAGAAGGACTCATATATTCACTCAACAACTTACTGAGCTTTGATGGTGCGACAGGAAGAAGAGCTGCACAGGATAAGCATGTGGGAATGCATTTTAACTGGGAAGACTGTAAGGAGTACTCACACTGATTAGATCACAGATCCATCAAACCATCCAACTTGATCTTCACATTAATACAGAGATAATTCTTATAACAGTGTGAAATAAAATTAGAGGTATCATTCCTCCTCCTCGAAACTGAGATGCAGAGAGGCCAACTTGTCTATGGTCACCAAAGTAGTAGGAGTAGAGCCAGGTTCTGAAGCCTGGTGTTACTCAATTATCCAGAACAAGTTTTCTTTCTACTGCACAGCACTGCCATGTGTGTCTGATGATCCTAATTCCTACCCTGACACTATTCTCTTTTACTTTTCCAACTGAGATAGTTTTAAGGAAAAAACAAAAAAAACAAACAAAGGTATATATTACAGCACGGAATACTTTGAATCCTGTTGTCTAACATGAAACCTAATTAAGTTGTTTTACTGCATGTGCTTGCTGTTTGGTTGGATTGAATTTCCCTACTTAGAGAAGGTAAATCCTTGAAACTCCTTTTCTTGTGAATAAGGAAATGTATAGGGTTAGGATTTAAAATTAGGATCAGAGAAAAATAGAGTTTGTTTGTCATTAATGGACCCCACTAGCAACTAAGGAAGGATTGTCTAATACAGATGTAAAAATTTCATAATAATGTTGTAACCATGCTATGTAACTGGCAATGGAAAACAGAAGTGAGAGTAACCCAAGAGCAAAGGCAGAGGGAAACAGAAAAAGTTGGAAACTGAAAAGCATAACTAACTACTTCAGAAACCCACATATTTGAAGAAATGGGGAAGCCACTTCCCCCTGTTTGCCTCAGTTTCCTCATCTACAAAATGAGCTGGAGAAGAAAATCACAAACTATTCCAGTATCTTTGCTAAGAAAACCCCAAATGAGGTTGCGAGTTGGACACAAGTGAAGTGACTGAACAACAATGACAAATAGGCAGAGAAATGTGTTAGTTTCTCTGAGGGATATAACACTCATGAAAACATTGACTCTTTCCTCAGACAACTTCCATCCTGAAAGGGAGATTAAATAAAACACACAGACATTTATGATACAAAGTAAGATGTAGTGAGATCCATATGAGATACACCTAAATTGTGTTTGGGGTAAGAAGAGATAACATTTTAGCTGAAGGTGTCAAGGTAGACATTATTGAAAATATAGAATTTGAGCATAGAATCCTGAGAGATGTGGGTAGGTAGAATGAAACTGTAAAAGAAGAGTATAGCATGGGCATAGGCATCAAAGAAAGAAAACATATATAATGTTCAGGGAACAATCAACTTGAATAGTATATAGCCTCTTAATATTTGCAGCTACTCTAAAGAGCTCAGTCTAGTAATCCACATGCGGAGGCAAAAAAAAAACAACAACAAAAAATCCCCACAATTACTGTGATAGAAAATAATCATAGTAGTATTATTGAGATCTATAATGAGAATAGATGACTGTAGAAATGCTGGAAGATCTGTTTCATTTTAAATCAATTTGTTTTCATTCTAGTTTAGTCCATCAACACTCTTGAGTTGATCATACTTAGATGGGTTTCATATCATAGTTTCAAAAAAATTCAAAAAGTTTAACATATGTGCATATATTTATAGCTATAGGGAAATATATCTAAACCTTATTGTGGCCTTCTGGCAGGAGGTGGGAGGGAAAGAAAGAACAAAGTTAAAAAAGTGCATATAAAAAAAGAACAAATGAAAACTCACAAGGAAACAAAAGATGGACAATTCTCAACACAATGAGTATTATTTATCATATAGGCTTTCTTGAAATGAAAATTTATTGTTACATTTTTTGGATCCTCTCTTATGTTCTGCTATGCACATGACATGATTTTTATTTTCTAACTTTGTATTTAAGTTCCAATAGTTAAGCTTATGATATGTTTTTTTTTTCTTTTCTCTATTCTGTATTTGTGTTTTGGCGTTTGAGTCTAAAATAAAATTTTGGGAAAAAAAGATCATTTTCCCCCTCCACTCATCCCCCCGCCCCACTTTATGAGGTAGTGCTAGCCTCTCATTATCCTCAATGTTTTTCTTAACCTGTATATTTGCATATTTATGTAATGTTTATATTTGAGAAGACCCTTGGCTGCCATGTTTTTCTTCTTGTACATTATAGGTGCTTAATAAATAGTAGTGAATGAAAATACTGATAAATTGATTAGTCTTTCAGATCCTATGTATTAGAATTTTTTTTTCCAAAACACAGCCCCCCAAATTCCAATTCCAAGAAATGTTGGACTCTGGGATTGCATTTGCTTCAATTTCTCATTTTCACTGAAGTGCACTATAACATAGTGTCCCTTTCTTACATGGACATTTTATTTATTGAAAAGGACGTAAAAGTGACATTGTAAGAGCAACATAGAGAAAAGTAACTTGAAGTAAAACATAAGTCTTTAGATAAAAGTGCTTGAAGAAAGACACAATTCTAAAGGGGACCCAAATGAAAGCAGCCCCTCTGAGTAAAAAAACAAAAATTTCTGATGAAAAACATGGCAGTAGTGAATTGCCTTCCATCAGCCAGTTGACTATAACTGGCTTTTTTTTTTTTTAATGATTTTGAAGTTTATGCCCAGAGAACTCTCAATTGAAAAGTGGTATGGAAACTATAGAAAAATCATGTATAAAATGGTTGAGTAATAATATCTGAGAGAAGTGTAAATTTAAGTATTTCTATTCTCAAATTTGAGAAAAGGTGAGTCATTACTCAAGAGGAAGTATGAATTTGAGGCAGGAAATATTTAGAAGCCCCAGAAGTAGAAGCCGGCAGCAGCAACTCTGAGGCAGAATACAGAACATAGAAGGTACAGAAACAGGAAAAGTAGGGGAAGATGTTAGATGCTGTGTGCAGAAGCCAGAATACAGATGGCAGAAAAACCCAAGTAAAGAGGAGACAAGCTCAGTGGCTTTCTAGACTCAGCTTAGATCAAACCTTTATCAAGAAGCCTCTGCTGGTACCTCTTATTCTTAGTACGTTCTCTCTGAGAGTACATTTCATGTATACCATATATATAGATGATATATAGATATATGTATATATATATATATCACAGAAATAAATAGTTGCTATTATGTTGTATTCTTCATTAGAATTGCCAGAGACCAGGGACCTTGACTCTGCCTTTCTGTGCATCCCTAGAACTTAGCATAATAACTGGCATGTAGTAAGCACTTAATAAATGCTTATTTACTAACTGATTAAAGAAGCATGTAGAATTGAGACAGCCCCTTTCTGCTTAAGGAGAGATGAGCTAAGCTGAGTCTAATGAGTAGAATGGCTTATAGCAAAGCAGCCAAACTGAGTAAAGAGCTTAGAGCTTTCATTGCTGTCCCGTTGTTGGCTGGAGTAAAACAAGTTTTGCCACTGGGAGCTGATTGGAGTGATGCAGCATGTGCTGCTATTTGAAGAGCTGGCTGTGGAAAGGAGGCCTTGCTCTTTAATGTCACCTACAGCTTGAGAGTGGTGCAATTCCTCTGCCCCCAGGCAAGCAAGGAAATTTGGAAAGCTCTGCTGATTCCAGTTTAAGGCTGTTTTTGATAAACAGTGGCCAAAACTAGAAGAACAATGTTCTATCCAGCATAAGAGTAAAAAGGCCATGGAGAAAGAAGAGTCCTACTCAGGAGGTGACACATGGTATATAGACAGTTCCTGATTTAGGGGCAGATTCCTCAGAAGTTAATGGTGATCAATCCCAATTCAATCAGTTATATTTCTCAGACTTCTTTTGGAATTTTATGCAAATGAGTTTCTAGCATGTGCCCTAAAAGGTGATATATACCTCTTCTATTACTTCCTGAAGGCTTCAAATCTTAGAGCAAAGCTTCTGAGGGAGCAAGAAAAGAGACGCTTTTGATAATTGTAGGTGAAAAGTTTCTGCCCTACCTGAAAGAGCACAATAGCAATCAAGGTTCAAGGTGAACTGTAACTCTCCAGCTGAAGAGAGGAGATTACCAGCCAGCTCAGTCAGTGACTAGTGGTAAAAGGTGGTAAAAGACCAAAGCTAATTTCAGAAGCCACGTGACCAGCGTAGTTCTTCAATTATTGAGTTGTGCCTTGTCTGCGTCAAGCATGTCTCTAATCATTAGATTTTTATTTTGTGTCCACTTCTGTTTCCCCATGAACTCTATTTATATTATTGGAAAGTTCACCCCTGGTATGAAGGATCCATTGTTCTTGTTAAGGTATTTGAGTAAGTGTCTTTGCTAAAAAGCTCTCCAAATTTGTTGGTTGATGATCAAGGCAAAAATTAATGGCAGGACCTAGTGAGTTAATGTTAGGAAAAGAAATATCCGCTGGGTTAGATGGAACCCTGAACGTAGTAATCATGACTTCTCTGGGCACTCAACCTGCCAGTGTCAGTGTGAGTGGGGAGAGTGAGAACAGAAGGAGTTATTAATATATATTAGTATATATGTGAGGAAAGAAGAAAGTAGGTTCCAGAACCTGGAATCTAGATATAGGGATATAGGCCAAAAAGTGGGGAGATTTAATTAAGTTTTCACTTTCACAGTTTGGAATCTTGGGAGCCAAGTTAGGTCCCAGGAATGTCCAAGAGACTTGGGGCCTTAAGTTGCTTTGGTGATATGTGAAGGTTTAGAAAGTAGATGAAATTCCTGTATCCGAATGCAAAAACTTTTACATTAATTTCAAAATAGAAGAACTGGTGGGCTGGGAAGTTGGTTAGATTCCCTGAGATTCAGTGTCCTTACAAAGGATCCATCCGTGCCATTTCTCACTTCCTCACTGCAAACATTTTTTCACTTCCCTTTTATTTTGATCTTCTTTGTTTTGCAGAGATATGGTATTTCCTGTCATCAACAGGACAAGAAAGAAGAAGCTGTATGACTGGTGAGTGCCCTGTACCCTTCTAAATCCCCCAGCTGTAGTACCAGTACCTACAGTCAGGGAATGGGGATAAAGGTTCACAAAACTCTTCTACCTATTTAGGAGAGAGAGCCTTGACAGGTTCAGCAGAAACTGACCCTATCTTAAACTCATTCACCTACCCTGAACTCTTCATTTTTCCCTTCCCCATTGTTTCATTTCCTGGGCTTTTGGATTTTTTCTGAGGTCTCCCAAAGTCGGTACAGAAAAGTTAAATATATATAGGAGTCCTTATGCATTGAGGACAAATGAGATGCATAATATATGGCCTTTGTCCTCCTCTTGGTGAGTAGGTAGCCCAGATGGAGATGTGGGGAGGGGGGGACAAATTTAGGTTTGCATTCCCTTATAGTTGATGTCAAATCAATTGTCTATTTCATCAGGGTGTACATACAATGGAAGTTTATCATATTTTTATAAAATCAAACATTAAATGTGCAATTATAAAGGGCATTTTTTATTCATGAGACAAATAAATGAAAATAAAACAAACTTAAAAAAAATTAACTACTTAAATGTTCTTTTAAAAAATTCAAACTTTGCAAATGGCTCAACCCTTCCCCTTATCCTTAAATACAGAATAGCCCTTGCACCTTTATTTTCTTAGTTGCAAAAGGTTATTTCCAAATAGATCTTGTTCCCTTTAACTCAAGCTTTTCCAGGGACGGAGAAGAAGTTTAAGGACTGGTACAAAGAGGGTCATCCTTTTTAAATTTGGAAATTGTACCCCTTTTTGCCATCTTTAATTGTATTAACCATTGCCCTGAAGCTGATCCATGCAAAACAAAGTGGTCAAGGGGGAGAATCATGTCTAAAAAGACAAACTCCTCCCAAAACCCCAAACCCAAAAATTTTAGGGAGGGCTCAGAATCTGACAACTCTTCATTTTTCGCCAGCTGTAGTATTTAGTTTTGATTCCACCATCATAGTGCCGCATCGATGGGTACTACTTCCCCTCCCACTTTCCCCTTCCCCTTTTTGTGTGTTGTCTTCTTCTGTCAGTTCATAACTGTTTGAGGGCAGGGATTGGCTTCCTTTATTCTAATGTGTATATCCAGTTCCGAGCATAGTGCTTGATGTATAGTAGGCACTTAATGCATGTGTATTATATTGTATTATGTTATGGTAGAGATGCCTAATAGTCACACTCATGGGCATGTGATAGGGAGCCTGATGTAACAGGCTATAAAAAATTTAATCAATCAAAAAATAATTTATTAAGTGCACACTGTGTGTCAGGCACTATGTTAGGCACTAAGGATGCATCCAGAGAGCTTATATTTATAGGACAAGGCTAGATGTACAAATAGAACTATGTACAAAATATATGAAAAAGGTATTTAAGGAAATTTAGGATGAGGAGGGAGCAGGGACCATAGATCAGGGAAGGTCTCATGTAGGAGGTTATATTTGAGCTGAATAAAACTAGGGATTCTCTAGGCATAAATGAGGAGAGAATGTGCTTACAGTCATTTTGTAGCCTGCACAAAGGAACAAAGATTAGAGATGGAGTGTTGGGGAAAGCAACGAGAAGCTGGTTTGAGTGGAAAGGAGTGTGTAAAGGAAAGGTATATATAAAAAAGAACATCAGGTTACTTTGGTTTCTAAAGGGTTTAAATGCCAAAGAGAGGAGATTGTATTTTATTTTAGAGGTAATTGGAAGGAATGGGAATGATAGAGTAAGTTTTATGTATTGAGAATATATCTTTGGCAGCTGACTAAAGGATGAATTGGAAAGGGAAAATACTTGAAGGAGGGAGACAAGTTAGGAGACTATAAAGATAGCCCAGGAAAGAGGGGATAAGGGCCTGAACTAATGTGCCTGTGTGGAAATGAAGGGGATAGAAAGAGGAATAAGCATTTATACAGGGCCCACAATGTGCCAAACATTGTTCTAAGCACCTTTGGCAAACCTCTCATTTGATACACAATTACACAGAAAGGTAGGTGCTATTATTATCATTTTACAGTTGGGGAAACTGAGGCAAACAAGTTAAGTCACTGCCCAGGGTTACATAGCTAGTTAGTATCTGAGGCCTGATTTAAACTCAGGTCTTCCTGACTCCAGGACTGGTGTTCTATCTAGATGTTGCAGAGAAAAAAATAATGGAAAATTTGAATATATGGGATATGGGGAAGTGAGGTTGCAAACATGCAAGGCAATGGTATCTTGATAACAAAAGGGGAGTTAAAAAGAGAGGAGACCTTTAGGGAAGAGATAATTAATTTTTTTGAACATATTGACTTTGAGAAGATAGGCTATGCATTGTAAGATAAAATAAACAGTAATTGATGGGTACTGGATCTCAGGAAAAGAGATGACAATTGAATACATAATTGCTGAGGAGGTTATCGAGAAACAGATCCCATCTCACCTATTTAGTTATCATAGTTGAAAGGGCAGGAATTTGGAGTCCTAACTCTGCTACTTACTGTGTGAGCTTGGAAAAAAAATTATGTAATTTCTCTGAACCTCAGTTTCCACTTCTGTAAAATGAGACTGGACTCTGAAAAAAAATATGTAATTTCATCAGCTAAGGGGAAATCCACCATCAATACATATCATAACTATTTATTACTTAGCATATAAATCCTAGGGAATTTCTTGAGATATATACAGGATATGATACTTGCCCAAGGTTATACAACTACTGTTGGAGGCAGGATTTGAACCTGGTCTTCCTGAGTCCAAATCTAGCACTCTCATTCCATATTGGTCTATCTTCCATCTTTCTAATGACATCATGTTTTACTACCTAAAAATTTCAGACTGTCTTTCAGCTGAGATTGAACTCTAATACAGTCAGAAAACATTCCTGGATATGACAAAATCAGCTCTTGATTCTCAGTTTCATTGACTAGTTATTGGCAGCTCTTGGACCTCAATTTCTTTCATTGGTTTATAGTTTTAATTTTGAATGCTTATCTGCTTTATTGTCTTTGTCCCTGTGATCTCTGAGTTCCACAATTGTCTCCATTCTTACAGCATTGTATCCAGGTTGATCCACAGCTAATTTTTCATATATCTCCAGAACTGGCCCCACAGTTAGAGAACTCCAATTTAATTGTGTACTCTAATTTATAATATTATGAGAACTCTGCAAGTCATTTAATATCCTTATACCTTAAATATATCTTGAACCTTTAATATCCTTGTACCTTTAATATTCTTGTACCTGTAAAATGAGGAATTTGGACTGGAGAACTAGTGAGGTCCCTTCTAACTCTAGATCAATGATACTATGATCCTTCTTTTCTCCCTCCTCAAATCTCTAACCCAGTATGAGTCACAAGAAAATGGAAATTGAATTTTAACTTTAGGAAATAAATCTGGACACAGAGATATCTCTGAATCAGTTCTGGACAAAAAAAAACTTAAAGGTACAGTGTGTGTGTGTGTGTGTGTGTGTGTGTGTGTGTTGGATGTTTTTGCTAATAACTGAAGTCATGAGCTTCAGGAGAAAAAGTCTAGTTCGGTTAAAGAATAACATATTAAGAAGAAAATAATTGCCTAAGGGCTTGTGAATCTAAGTAGACATAAACTTGGAGAGAAGAAAATGTTTACAAAGATTTTTCAGGATTGTTAAGATAGGAAGTATCAAATATAATAGAGAAAGGAGAATAGCAGAATAGGGGAAAAAAATCAGAGAAGAGAACCAGGAAAAACCACAACAACTCCCAGTCGTTGCTTTCTAAATACAAGAGTATAACATGTAAATAAAGACAAAATAAATTAGAAATTCTAAAGCTGGGTGGTGGTGATGGTAATTTTGACCTGATAGGTGCATATGCCAATCAATAGATGACATTTACATATGTCTTACTTCAAAGTTTATAGAATAGCATAAATGCATTATTTCATTTGAGCCTCAAAATAACCCCGTGAAAGAAATGTTACAATTATTCTTATTTTATAGATGAAGGAATGGAGGATATCTGACTTTCTAGATATTAATTTTCAGATGTAGGATTAGAAAAAATAAATTCTTCCTTTATTCAAGGCTAGCATTCTATCTACTCTACCATGCTACTTCCTCCTATCTGCCTCTTTTTCTTGCAGATTTTGTAGCATAGTACTCAACACTAGAATTTGCCTCCAAAAGTGTATAAATTATTTAGAAAGATAAATAATAGATATGAAGATAGAGTTGAAATGCCTATTAAGGACATGAGTTCTTGTGAGGACATCAAGGAAACTGAGGGGAGCAATGTGATGGAGAACACTTGGTGGTGGCTACAGGCAGCAATAAAAGCAATATTTATTGTAGGATTATATTACAGACCACTTAGACAGAAAGAGAATTAAGATGAAGGATTACAAATCACAAAGGTGGCACAGAAGCTGGAATGCTGTTGTGACTGGGGACTTAAAATATCAGGACATTTCTTGGAGCTCTCTCACTCCCAATAGCAGAACAGTTGCTAAATTTATGATTTGCCTTCAATAATAATGTCATCCTTCAAAATATGGAGAAAGTTACAAGAGCATGATTCTGACTAACAAATGTTGATTGATGAAGTAGAAAAGATAGAAATCTTACCAAATGAACATTAAATTAATAATCTAGATTACAGGGGCTCTTAAACTGATGTTCATGAACTTTGAAAAAATCACTATGTCAATATGATCACTTTCCTTTGTTTTTTTAATTTTAATTCAAAAAAAAATTTCCAATTTATTTTTAGTTTTCAACATTCATTTCCACAAAAATTTTTTTAAAGCAATTGGGGTTAAGTAACTTGCTCAAGATTACACGACCAGTTATTTCTGTGTGTGGTGCTAAGTATCAGAACCCTGATTCGATCCCAGGTCATCCCGACACTGGGGCCGGTGCTTTACTCTCTGAGCCACCTGGCCACCCCAATAATATCTAACATTTATAGAGCACCTACTGTGTGCCAGAGATTGTGCTAAGCATTTTACAAATTTTTTATTTTGTTTTTTGGAGGACAATTGGGGCTAAGTGACTTGCCCAAGGTCACACAGTTAGTTTTTGTGTTAAGTGTCTGAGGCTGGATTTGAACTCAGGTCCTCCTGACTCCAGGGCCAGTGCTCTATTTACTGTGCCACCTAGCCACCCTTCCACAAAATTTTGAGTCACACATTTTCTTCCCATCTTACCCCAAACCTCCCACCGCAAAATACTAAACCTACTGAATACCCCTTCCCCTAATCTGTTCTCTCTTATATCCTTCCCCATACGCTCCCCCAATGTTCTAGTAGGGTAAGACGGATTTCTATAATCTAGTGCCTGTATATCTTATTTCCCAGTTGCATGTAAAAATTTTTTTTAAACTTTTTTTAAAATTTGAATTCCAGATTTTTTCCCTTCTTCCTTCATCACCCAACCCCATGGGAAGATAAGCAATTCAATAAAGGTTGTATGTGTATAGTTATGCAAAACATTTCCATAGAAGTTATATTGTGAAAGACTAACTAAAATTCCGTCCATCCTATCCTGCCTCCCATTTATTCTATTTTCTCCTTTGACCCTGTCATTTTTCAAAAGTGTGTGCTTCTAACTACCATCTCCCCCAGTCTTCCCTCCCTTCTATCTTCTCCACTATTATCCCCTTCCCCCCTATTTTCTGATAGGGTAAGATACCCAATTGAATGTGTATTTTATTCCATCATTCCTTCCAAATTCAATGAGAGTAAGGTTGACTCATTCCCTTTCACCTTCTGTCTCTTTCCCTCCATTGTAAGTTTTCTCTTGCCTCTTTTATATGAGATAATTTATGCTAATCTAAATCTCTGTTTCTCCTTCTGCCAATATATTCCTCCATCAACTCTTTTTTTTTTTTATTAAGCAATCAGGGTTAAGTAACTTGATCAAGGTTACACGGCCAGTTATTTCTGGGTGTGGTGCTGAGTGTCTGAGCCCGGGATTCGATCTCCAGGTCGTCCCAACACTGGAGCCGGTGCTCTTACTCGCTGAGCCACCTGGCCGCCCCTAAGCAATTGGGGTTAAGTAACTTGCTCAAGGTTACACGGCCAGGTGTTTCTGGGTGGGTGCTAAGTGTCTGAGCCCGGGATCCATCAACTCTTAATTTTATTTTTTTTAGATATCATCCCTTCATATTCAACTCATCCTGTGCACTCTGTCTATGCATACATGTACATAAATATACACACACACACATATATATTTATACATGCATAAACCCTCCTATACATACATACATATGTATGTATAATACACACACACACATATATTCCCTTCAACTAGCCTAATATAGAGAAAAGTCTTATGAGTTACAATTATCATTTTTCATGTAGGAATGTAAATAATTCAACTTTAATAATTTCCTTCTGATTTCTTTTTCCTGTTTACCTTCTCATGCTTCTTGTTTTTGAAAGTCAAATTTTCTGTTCAGCCCTGGTTATTTCATCAAGAATGCTTGACAATCCTCTATTTCATTGAATGACTATATTTTTCCCTGTAGCATTCTACTCAGTTTTGCTGGGTAGGTGATTCTTGGTTTTAATCCTACCTCCTTTGATCTCCAGAACATCATATTCCAAGCCCTTCAATCCCTTAATGTGGAAGCTATAGGTCTTATGTTATCCTGATTATGTTTCCACTATACTCAAATTGTTTCTTCCTGACTCCTTGCAGTATTTTCTCCTTGACCTGGGAACTCTGGAATTGGCTATAATATTCCTAGGACTTTTCTGTTTGGGATCTTTTCCAAGAGACGATTGGTGAATTCTTTCAATTTCTATTTTTCTCTCTCTTTCTTGAATATCAGGGAAATTTTGCTTGGGAATTTCTTTAAAGATGGTGTTTAGGCTCATTTTTTGATCATGGCTTTCAGGTAGACCAAAAATTTTAAAATTATTTTTCCTGAATCTATTTTCCAGGTCAGTGATATTTCCAATGAGATATTTCATATTGTCTTCTATTTTTTCATTTGTTTGGATCTGTTTTATAGTATATTGATTTCTAATAAAGTCATTAGCTTCCAATTGCTCCAATCTAATTTTGAAGGAATTATTCTCTTCAGGGAGCTTTTGAAATTCCTTTTCCATCTGGCCAGTTAGTCTTTTTAAGGCATTCTTCTCATCATTGGCTTTTTAGGTCTCTTTTGCCATTTGAATTAGCCTATTTTTTAAGGCATTATTTTCTTCAAACTGCTGTTGACATGCTCTTCATGGTTTTCTTGCATCAATCTTATTACTCTTCCCATTTTTTTCTCCATTTCTCTTACTTGATTTTCAAAATCCTTCTTGAGCTCCTCCATTGCCTGTGACCAATTCATATTTTTCTTGGGAGCTTTTAATGCAGGAGTTCTGACTTCATTGTCTTCCTCCTGTTCCATGCTTTGATCCTTTTTGTCCCCCAAAAAGGAATCTATGGTCAGATTGCGTTTCCTCTGCTTGTTCATGTTGCTCATCAATTACTTGGCTTTTGAGCTCTTTTCCACAGTAGAACTCTACTTTCAGAATGGAGAGAGTTATGTCTCAACTCACTGCAGTTTTCACAGATGCTGGAGCTAATAGGAAGGTGCCCTCTCTGCAGCCCTGACAACCTCTGTCACAGTGGCCACTCACCCCAAGACCACCACCCAAGACCACAATCCAGAACCAAACAGGTCAAAGCAAGAGCAATTACACTCTGAATAGTCGCTTGGCAGGAGGCAGCCAGGAGGCAGTAGATGCAGGTGCTGAGGGTCTGCCACCCCTCACCCTGGGGTTGGGGCTGGACTGTGCTCTTCCATCCCCCTGTTCCAACAGAGTTCCTGACTGATCTTTTACTTTCTCTTTGGCAATTATGGGTGGAGAAGTCTGGAAATCACCACAGTTGCTGGTGATTCAGTCTCCTGAGCTCTGCTCCTGCCCAGCTGCTGGTTGGGCCACCCTAGGGCCAGAACCCAGCAGTTCAAGTGGGATGGTGCTCAGCTCTCAGACCCATATGATAGGCCCTTCCTGTTAGCCTGCTAGGCTGCTTTCACTGGGAGATTTGTTTCTCTTTGTCCCTTTGTCAGTTCTGTAGCTCTAAAATTTGTTTAGAGTCATTTTTAAAAATGTATTGGATATATTTGGAGCCAGAGCCATTCAGAGGTCCTGTTTTTACTCTTCCATCTTGGCTCTGTTGATAACTTTCCTGTGTAAAATTGTGTGTTTAATTTTATTGTTTTAAAAATGTTATTATGTAAAAGGAGTCCATGGGCTTCTTCAAATTTCTAATGTGTTCTATGCATGAAAGAGGATAAGAACCCTTACTCTGGAAGAAAAGAATTGCCAGATATTATTTGGTGTGTACCCTAGATTTGGATGTTACAAGTTGAGAAGGATTCAGAAAAAGGAAAAATGGGATCTTGTTACCCAATATCTTGTAGGGAAAGTCATCCCAAGAGGGATAGAAATTATTTAAGACTGGCATTTTGTAGATGCCAGTAGAGAGTAGAAATTTTTAAGAAAAAAAGGAGCTGCTAAAATAAGCTAATGAATGAAAAGGAAACATGGACAAACTCCCATCTTACAAAAACTAGTACTATTATAAAATAGAAGGCAGAAGGAAAAGAGCTTAAGCAAGGATAGAAACAAAATATTATTATAGGCCTCTAAGTACTATAAAAGATATGATAAATCCTACAAAGAGGTAAGTATAATAAGTATAACAGTACCTTACCTTTACTATGTGTATATCTCTCTGTTTCAAGTGTATTTCTTGTAAGCAACATATTGTGGGATTTTGGTTTTTGATCCACCCTGCTATCTGCTTCTGTTTTATGAGAGAGTTTATCCTATTCACATTCACAGTTATGATTGCTCCCTGTGTATTTCCCTCCATCTTGTTCTTCCTCCCATTTGTCCTCTTTCTCCTTTTACAGTTTCCCTCCTCGCCAATGTTTTGCAGGTCTACCACCACCACTGATCTGCCCTCCCTATTGTCAGTGTCCACCCCCACCTCCTATACTTTATCTCCCTACCTACTTCTCTGTCAGGTAAGATAGATTTCTGTATTCAACTAATTGTTTGTGTTATTCTTTTTCTATGATATATTTATTCAGTTACATATTATATCTTTATCATATTATATATTTGAACCAATATTGATGAGAGTAAGGTTCAAGTGATACCCATCAACCACCCTGTCATCTCCCCCTCCATTGTAATAGATTTTGCTCATCTCTGCAGTGTAAATGATAGACTTGAATGTGGAAACTTGAGGGAGGGAGACCAATTAAGAGGCTGTTGTTATACTCTAGGTCAGATGAGAGCTTCTCTCTTTTTTTAAATTCTTAGTTCATTTCTTTATTTTTAGTTTTTAACATTTATTTCCACAAGATTTTGAGTCACAAATTTTCTCCCCATCTTTCCCTTATCCCCACTCCAAAGTAGTGAGCCTACAGAATACCCCTTCCTCAATATGTTCTCTCTTCTATCCTCCCCCATTCCTACCCCCCTCAACATTCTAGTAGGGCAAGGTGGATTTCTATAACCCAGTACCCATATATCTTATTTCCCAGTTGCATGTAAAAAACAATTTTTTTAAAACATGTGTTTTAAAAATTTGATTTCCCTTATTCCCTCCTCACTCACCCCCACTGGGAAGACAAGCAGTTCAATATAGGTTCTACATGTGTAGTTACTCAAAATGTTTCCACAGTAATTGTATTGTGAAAGACTAACTATATTTTCCTCCATCCTATCCTGCCCCCCACTTATTCTATTTTTTACTTAGACACTGTCCCTTTTCAGAAGCGTTTCCTTCTAACTCCTAATCTTCCTTCCCTTCTATCATCCCCACTATTATCCCCTTCCCCCCTACTTTTGTGTAGGGTAAGATATTGAATTAAGTGTGTATGTTATTCCCTCCTTAAGCCAAATTCAATGAGATTAAGGTTGACCCATTCTCTTTCACCTTCCTGCTTTTCCCCTCTATTATAAAAGTTTTCTCTTGCTTCTTTTACATGTGATAATTTACCCTATTCTCCCTTTCTCTGCCCATTATATTCCTCTCTCATCTTTTAAATTTTTTTTTAGTTATCATCCTTTCCTATTCAACTGATCCTGTGACCTCTTTCTATGTATGCATTTACACACATATACACAAATATGTATTTATGCACACATACACCCTCCTATGGATACATATATGTATGGATACATTATATATATGTATGTATATGTGTGTGTGTTTTCCCTTCAGCTATCCTCATACTGAGAAAAGTCTCATGCATTACAATTATTGTTTTTCCATGTAGGAATGTAAATAGTTCAAATTTATTAAGTTCCTTATGATTTCTTCCTCCTGTTTACCTTCTCATGCTTCTCTTGTTTCTTGTATTTGAAAGTCAAATTGTCTGTTCAGCTCTGTTTTTTTTTTCATCAAGAATACTTGAAAGTCCTCTATTTCACTGAATAGCCATATATTCCCCTGAAGCATTATACTCAGTTTTGCTGGGTAGGTGATTCTTGGTTTTAATCCTAAATCCTTTGAGCTCCATAATATCATAGTCCAAGCCTGTTGATCCCTGAATTTAGAAGCTGCTAGGTCTTGTGTTATGCTGATTGTATTTCCACAATACTCAAATTGTCTCCTCCTGACAGCTTGTAATATTTTCTCCTTGACCTGGGAACTCTGGAATTTGGCTATGATATTCCTAGAATTTTTTTTTTGGGGGGGGGAGGCAGATGTTTTTCAAGAGGTGATCTGTGAATTCTTTCAATTTCTATTTTGCCCTCTAGTTCCATAATATCAGGGCAATTTTCCTTGATAATTTCTTGAAGGATGATTTCTAGGCTTTTTTTAAGGTAGTGCAAAATTTTTAAAATTACCTGTCCCAGATCTATTTTCCAGGCTAGTGTTTTTTTTCCAATGAGATATTTCACATTGCCTTCTATTTTTTCATTTGTTTGGATCTGTTTTATAGTGTCTTGATATCCCATAAAGTCATTAGCTTCCATTTGCTCCAATCTAATTTTGAAGGAATTATTCTCTTCAATGAGTTTTTGAAATTCCTTTTCCATCTGGTTAATTCGACTTCTTAAGGCATTATTCTCCTCAATGAATTTTTGGGTCCCTTTTGCCATTTGAGTTAGTCTGTTTTTTAGGGTATTATTTTCTTCAGTATTTTTGTGTGTGTCTCCTTTAGCATGCTGTTGACTCACTTTCATGATTTTCTTGCCTCATTCTTATTTCTCCTCCCAATTTTTCCTCCTCTTGTCTTGCTTGATTTTCAAAATCCTTCTTGAGCTTCTCCATGGCCTGTAACCAGTTTATATTTTTCTTGGAAGCTTCTGATGCAGGAGTTTTGACTTTGTTGTCTTCTTCTGGTTCCATATTTTGATCCTTTTTTGTCCCCAAGAAAGGATTCTATGATCTGATTGTGCTTCCTCTACTTGCTCATCTTGTCAGTCAGTTATTCACTTTAGAACTCTTTTCCATGGTAGAACTCTGCTTCCAGAGGGGACAGAGCTGTATCTTAAATTGCTGGGGTTTTTGCAGTTGCCAGAGTTATGAGGATGGTGCCCTCTCTACAGCCACCACAAGCTCTGGCAATTAGCATTCATCACCCCAGGACCGCTACTGAAGACTGTGACCCAGATCCAAGCAGGTCAAAACAAGACCAATTACTTGGTCTACCTATGATCTGTAGACCAGGAGCTCTGGAGGCAGGCAAGCTACAGTCACCTCACCTCTGCCACCTCTTGCCCTGGGGGCAGGGGTCAGACAGCACTCTTCTCCACCTAGTTCTGAGTTCCCTACTGACCTTTTACTTTCTCTTTAGTGTTTATGGGTTGAGAAGTCTGGAAACAACCACTGCTGCTGGTGACTCACTCTCCTGAAGTCTGCTCTGGACAGTCTGTGCCACTGGTTGAGGCTGCCCTGTGTCTAGGCCCATGGAGCTCATGCAGGACGGCTCAGCCCCCAGCCCAGTGCTATAGACACTTCCTGTTGGCCTGCCAGGCTGCCTTCAGTGAGAGATTTGTTTCTCTCTGTCATTTTGTGGGTTCTGTAGCTTTAAAATTTGTTTACAGTAATATTTTACAGGTATTGGGTGTGGGTGTGGGATCTCATGCAAATTCCTGCTTTTACTCCACCATCTTGGCTCTGCCCTCCAAGAACTTCGCTTGCTGGAGTCAAGGTTAGATAATTCCAATATTGTGAGAAATCATTGAGACTTCCTCCAACTATGTTCAGTGATTTGTGAGTAGGAGAAAAGGAGATAGATGATGGGAGTAATTTAACACTTAAGTTTAGCAAGAGAAGGACAGCAGTAGGACAAGAGAAAAAGGGATTAATGACATCTTCATGGGCAAGGAGATACTATCTGGATAATAGTACACTTAGGTCAATTTAGAACTTTTAAAACCAGTATATTCAAGAGTGATACATCAGTAAAAAACTAGAAGGTGATATTCTAGTTTCATGTTTTACTTATTTTTTTGTAGATACTTTTTTATTTCTACATGACACTAATTTCCAAATATATCCTTCTATATCTACCCCAAACCATTGAGTCATTCTTTTTTTTTAATCAATTGGGGATAAATAACTTGCTGAAGGTTACATGGCCAGTTATTTCTGGGTGTGGTGCAAAGTATTTGAGCCTGGATTCGATCCCAGATCATTCAGACTCTGGGGCCGGTGCTCTTACCTGCTGTGCTACCTGGCCACCCCTAAGCAATTGAGGTTGAGTAACTTGTTCAAGGTTACATGGTCAGGTGTTTCTGGGTGGGTACTAAGTGTCCGAGCCTGGATTCAATCCCAGGTCATCACAACTCTGGGGCCAGTGGTCTTACTTGCCCATTGAGTCATTCTTGATCAAAGATGAAAAAAGGAAGAAAGATTTAGAACAAGGGTTCTTTATCTGGGGTCCCTGAATATTTTTTTTTACAATGGTATTTCTACATAATTGGTTTTCTTTGTTAAACTTATGTATTTTATTTTATACACTCAAAAACATTACTGGGAGAAAGGATCCACAAGTTTATCCAGCCTAGAAAAGGTATCTATAATTAAAAAAAACGGCGGGGGGAAGAGGCCCTGGCTATAGCCTAGAGTAAGGTCCATATTTTGATAGGGGTAGAAATCCAGGACAAATGTAAAATTTAGTGCTCAGAGAAGGCCAACTTTGAGACATGTTGAGGGATATATTTGGGGGAGTATGGTTTGAGAGGGGGTTGATTTGTGAGGAAGGATAATTGTGGGGAAATTTTGAAAGAGGTGGGTCAGCTACACAAGCTTGAAGTGAGGTTTCTTTGGGATTTTAGGTTTTGGGGAACCTTTCCACGTAAAGAAAATTCAGCACTTAGGGCAAAAGAGAAGCCTCACCTTGAGCAGGTCCAAGGAAGGGTCCTAGAACTTCCTCTGTTTTAGAACTAACCTTCCTTTCATGTGCCAGTCAGGGTTGTTGACAGAAATGTCTTGGAATGGAAGCTGCAGGCTGGTCCATTACTTTGAGGACCTGACAGATGAAGAAATGAAGAAATTCAAGCTGTTCCTTTCAGACTCTCTTCCCCGAGGGCGCATGGAAAATGCTAGTCGGACAGACATGGCCACGTTGATGGTCGATCATCATGGGCAGCAGGAAGCATGGGATATGGCTGTCAGTGTCTGGGGGAAGATGGGTCTAATGGAGCTGTGGAAGCGAGCTAGGGCAGAAGACCCATTAATTTGTAAGTATAGCCAGAAACTTAGGGATATTGAAAACCTATTTTGTTCTCTTACCCATATTCCTCATCATCTAATCATTGCCCTCCTTTTTCAATATTTCCCCCTTTCCTCTTCCTTCTCTTTTATATCCCTTTACGGTCACACATCCTTCTTCTGGATTTCTCCCATTCTTCATTTCCCTCTTTTCTCTTTCCTTTCCTCTTTATCTCAATCTCCCTTTTCGTCTTGCCTACTTTGTCTTCTCAATATTGTCTTAGTCTCTCCTCCTCTTCTTCCAGTCTCCCTAAACACTACCGTGATCTTTCCCTTCTGGTCTCTTCTTACATTTCTCTTCTTCTCTTCCTTGTTTACTTCTTTGCAAAATCATAGAATCTCAGGATTGGAAAGTAGCTCAGAGACCATTTAGTCTAAACCATACCTGAATGAGAATTATCTCTATGACATACCTGAGAAAAAGTGATCCACTTTTTTCCTCCATAAAGGAAACAAACACCCAGCAAATTCCTGATATAGCTTATTCTATATCTTCCTTTTGGGGATCTCTAAATGGGGATAGAACTGAATGGCCATGTTAATTTTTTTTTCTTCTCAACTGAAGGTACACTGTGGTGAGTTTTCCTCTCTAGTACAATAGAAATACAATAAATTCTGTTCCTAAGAAATTTGGAAATTCTTGAGGTTGGTTTAGAGAGAATCATTTTCATGTTAAGAATTCCTATAAGAGGTTTCTATAAAAGGATTTGGGCACATCCCCTATGTAGAAGGATGGACATAGGTATAAACAGTGAAACAAGCAGATAGATTCAAAGGAGGATTATAGGGTATGGAAAAATATGGGAAGAGGTTCTATCGTTGTTTGAGAAAGAATATCATTACAGTGGTAATAGTGGCAGCGGGGACAAAAAATTGATTAGTCAATTTTTTTCATCATTGACTAATAATTAACACCACCTTACATTTATATAGAATCTCCCAAAATTCTAAGTATAGTCTTAAGCTATCACAGTTTGAAGCTGCACCAGAAGTTTCATGTATATAATTTGATGGTTTATAAAGCACTTTGCTCCCAATATCCCTATAAGGTTGTTAGTGGCTTGCTTACAATCACAAGGCTAGCAAATGCCAGGACTGGCCCTGAAAACTAGGTTTCCTGATTTCAAGTACAATGAAGTACATCGTGCCTTATTCCAGGGTGGTGTATGTGAAATAGCAGAAATATACAAAGATGAAAAACATGTAGTTCCTCTTCAATTCCTCATTCACAAAACTGTACCTGCCAACTTCCAAGGCTTCTGAATGATTTGGTTTCAATGTATTTATTTTTATTCCCTACCTCTTATCTTCAAATTCTTGCTAAATTGTCTACTTCATGATGTCGGTAGCCATCCCAGAAAAACGAAAGAGCACTCATGCATAAAACAAGTGTCTGATGCCTAATTCATCGCAACACAATTTTGGAATACAGTTTTGGTATCACAGCAAAACCCATGGATGTTCTTACATATTGGGCCTCTAGGAATTTGTGGAGAGATAAGGTACAGGGTAAGTTTATTACAATTTAAAGTTCTTAGAGGCAGAAAGTAAACATTCAAGAAACGACTGAAGCTTCTAGATCACCAACTTTCTCTCACACGGCCTCAGGATGAATAGAGCCAGACAGGAATGTTGTGAGGGTCAAATGAGGCAATGTATATGAGGCACTTTGCAAAACTTAAAGCACTATATAGATGCCTTGACGATGGTGATGATGATGCTTACATTCACCAGGCTTTCCATCTGGTGAAGACTTCATTCCCTGAGTCTTCTACTGAACTCCTCCTGAGCAATAGAGCAATACTGTGGCCTTCTGGAAAATATTTAAGAACCAGCTGTGGGATGGTGGTGGATCCATAGGCACACATTTTTAAGTGTGATCTGTGTTATTAACATTTTTAAAAATCTAGATTATCAACAAAACAGTCATTTATGCTCTGTAAACCTTTGTGACTTACTGAAGTATAAATGCTTATACTAGAGAACCAGGCTGAGCTACCTCCACAGTGCTGCTCCTGGCCCTTGGAAATGAAAGGGAGCAGGTATAACCCATGAGGTAGGTTGACCCTACCTGTAGAGAAGGAAAGCAAAAGGAAGAGATTGACTGTCACTTCCTCTCCTCCAGGCTCACAGTCAATCAGCAGGGCAGATTTCAAAGATTCATAGTATGTGTTTAGATCATTTCAATAAGGAAGAATAACCTTTGTATATTTCCAAATAACCCAGGCAACTAGTTACACAGTAGACAGACTTCTGGACCTGGACTCAAGAAAGTTAGAGTTCAAATCCTACTTCCTACCTGTGTGACCTTGGACGAGACACAAACCTTTACTTAGCTCTCTTTCCTAAACTGTAAAATGGGGTTAATAATTATTGGCAACTACTTCCCAGTTGTTGTTGTGAGGATAAAATGAGATAATATTTGAAAAATACTTAGTAAACCTGAAAGAGCTATGCAAATGATAGTTATTACTGTTATTAATTCTCTACCCATATGTATATCATGTTGTGGTAGAAATTAAATGAAATTAAGATGCAGAATTCTGAACACAATAAAATTATTCTTTAGGATTTTTGATGAGTCATTTCAGTTTTGTCCAACATTTTTGTGGCCTCATTTGGGTTTTTCTTAGCAAAGATACTGAAAAGTTTTATTTCTTCCTCCAGCTCATTTTACAGATGAGGAAACTGAGGCAAACAGGGTAAGTGACTTGTCCAGGGTCACACAGCTACTAAGACTCTGAGGTTGGATTTAAACTCGGGTCTTCCTGACTCCAGACCAAGTACTGTTTTTACTCAACCACATAGCTCTTCCTTTGGTTGGGCTATTGAGTCAGTGGTCCCTCTTGATGACCAAATACCTTGAATGAGGGCTGATAACATCTTTTATAACAATTAATAAGATGACAGAGCATAATCTATAGCAACATAGGTGAATTTTCTTCTGATTGGATATCAATGACATAGTCAGAATTGAGATACCTTATTTGGAACCTCCTTTTCTGAAGTCCCCTTCACCACAGTCAAAACATGTGATTCAAGTCAGAACACAAAAGTTCTCAGGTGATGGGAATTGCTAACAATAGTTTAAAATGATGAGATTTGACTTTTTAAGGTTAATCAAGTTTTTTTTTTTTTCCCTCTTGGAAAGTGGATGATGGGTGGCTTTACAGAGGTAGAGGTAATTACATGACAAAAGACCGTTAGGCAAGTTTCTTCAGCTTGAGGGTGGTGAGTGAAGTTTACAAGGGGAAGGAATTGTGAAAGGGAATGTTTAAGCTAGATTTATTAAGTCTTAAAATAAATTGTCATTTTTTTAAATTTCATAGGACTTTTCTTACTGGGCTGTTCTTCCTTCAAGTACATTTATTAGGAGAGAAAAATGCAAGATTTTCATATGCGAAAGAGAATGGGTTTAGAAAATCTGATGGCTTTTAAACAAGTGTTTTTGGTAGTTAATTTAATACTAGAAGGAGCCTGTGTATCAATTTATCCAAAATTTTTGTTATAATTTTGCTATTGTTCAATCATTTTCAGTCACGTCTTATTTTTTGTAACCCCGTTTTGGGTTTTCTTGGCAGAGGTACTGGAGTGGTTTGCCATTTCCTTCTCCAAATCATTTTACAGATAAAACTGAGGCAAAAAGGGTTAAATGACTTTCCCAGGGTCACACTGCTAGTATATTTCCGAGAGCAGATTTGAATTCTATGAGTCTTCCTAACTAAGCAAAGTACTACTCTACTCACTCTCCCACATTATAATTTTACTTTGAAAATGAAAAAAAATCATTATCTTTCTTTTCTTCATTTTATGGTAAAAAATGCACTGATAAAAATGATATTACTTCATCCTTCAAGTTATTCTTCAATTTTTGTCCTTCTATTAATTTGAGAAAACAAGATATGGTAATTCATAGTAACTGCATTATGGGTTTTCCACTGTTGTTTTTAGAGAAGAGATAGTTTCAACCTGAAAAGGTTTTTCCTACATTGACAGCTACTTATAACACTTCTTCCATGGGGAAGTTACTAGCAGAATGCTATCAGCCCACTATTAGAACTTTTAGAGCTCATGCAATATTCTGGTCCCTAACTAATCAATAAAATATATTGAACTTGAAAAGAGGTGATTGTTTATTTTTTAGGTGGGAGGAGGTAAGAAGTTCTATCACTTGAAAATGGAAGAAATTAGATATATTGGGAAGAACACAGGGGAGCTCTATTTTGATCTTGTAGCTTTTACTCAAGTCTCACATTCTTCCTTTGGGACTAAAACTTTAGTTCACATAGAACAATTTACCTAGAAATTGCTTAGTTCTACAATAGAGATTTTTTAATAGCGGTGGAGTGTGGAGCTCATGGTTTATGAGATTGTTGAGGAGAAAATATATGGGTTGGTTAATAAGTTTCTTTTACATAACCAACTTTGTCACTTCCATATTATTAAAAAAAATCTCCAGTGTCTTCTTGTTGCCTCTAGATTATAAATGTTTTTAACCTCGGGTCTTTGAACTTAAAAATAAATGAATGTTTGTAACATATTTCAATATAATTTATTAAGCTTTGTAGTCTTATGTATTTTATACATTTAAAACATTGTTCTGAGAAGTTCATAGGTTTCATGAGTCTGCCAAAGTACCCATAAAATCAAACAAATTAATTAACAAACAAAATGTAAAGAAGCTCTGTTCTAGAATAAAATACATTCTCTTTACATTTAAAGGTTTTTGAAACCTGGCTCCAACCTACTTTCCAGATTTATTTCATGTTACTCCCTCTTTACAGAGCCTACATTACAGTCAAACTGGTCTATTTGCTGTTCCTCAAACTCAGTATTCCATCTACTTTCCTTATACCTTTTCACAGACTGTCACATAATTCTAAGATTCATTACCTATTTACCACCAAATTTTAAAATCTCTAGTTTCCTTTCTAACAGTTCTGGGAGGTTGGTACTCACCAGGTAATTCTGGCAAATGTTAACCTTTTTTTTTAATCTTAGACCTTTTTGGTAGTCTGGCGAAACTGATGGACCCCTTCTCAGAGTCCTGTTTTTAAATACATAAAATAAAGCACACAGAAATATAAAGGAAAGCAACCATATTGGAAGATAGATAGATAGATAGATAGATAGATAGATAGATAGATAGATAGATAGATAGATAGATAGATAGATGTTTTGATGTTCACATACCCCAGGTAAAGAATCATGAACCAGAATAAAGGTCACCCCAGAGGTTGAAGGAGTGCCTTATGCTTTCCAAAGGTGGGACCACAAACTATGCCCATGTTACCCCTGGGGTGAGGGGTTAGATAATGAATTGTATATTAAAGGAACAAGTCTAAACTCAACACATATTATTTGTGTTATAGATGGGGCACAAACTCTCAAACAAGGTGAACAAGAACTGATGAAGAGGAATGATGGGTCACCAGAATCAGGTTTGTTGTGGGAGAAGTCCTTTGGGGGGGGTGGGCACAGGCATAGAAATGAAGTAAGTGAGAATTGCTTGGCATCATCATCTTCCTAGGCAATTCTCCTTCACTGCCTATCTATCTAACCTGCTGTGCCTAAGAGACTCAACAATTCAGCAATTCCAAGCCTCTTAAATAGTGTAAAAAGCACACCAATATTAATGTGCCTAGAGTCATTAATAAGAAATATTTTCATCCGTGTGTGTGTGTGTGCAGGGGATTGGAGAGGAGTGAGAAATGATCAGTGGAAGCACAGAGAGCGTTCTGACTCTTACTGTAGTTACCAGAGGAGAGGGGCTGTTCTGAACCTTGGTTCCATAGAAGCTGGAAACCTTCTTGGACGTGATAGCACATGGATACTTGTCCTGAGGAATGCTAGTAGTAAAGATCTAACATAAGTCATGTGGATGGTAGAATCTCTGGAGAGAATGCATAGGTTCCAAAAGAAGGAGGATTCTCCTTTAAAGGTGACACTCAAGAGCTAGGTACCATTTATCCCATCTTAGTTATGCTTTTGACTATGCCTTAATCCTAGAGGTTCCATGGGTCAAGCAAAAGATTCTTGGCAATTATGTATGGCTTGCCATCTAGGAACACATAATTATTCCCCGACTCCTTCCCCATCTTGTTGACAATGTGGATGGGGAAGTGTAGTCTTTACCTGAGGAATTTTTATTTTTCTCTGAGAATCACACTGATAGGGAAAGAGGAATACCAAAGTCAAGGAATAAATTATATTAGAAAATGGATACTTGAACTTAAAGGGTTAAGTGAGTAATGTTCCACTATTTTAAAAATTGTATATGCACATATACATACATACATGCATACATGTATGTATATGTGTATACATGTGAGTGTGTATACACGTACTATAGAAACACACATACACATATGTGAGAGACAAAGAGTGTTTATACCACTTAATGAGATCATACAATTTGAGTTATAGCAGAAACAAAAGTTGAGCAATGGGCAAAGCCAAGGTTGTTTTAGAGGACAGCAAGGAGGGTGCCCTGGTTGCATAGGAGAGTACATTTAGGGTATCAGTGGGGTAGGTACATTTCTCAATGTACACCTTCCCCTACCCCACTTCTATCTATTTAACTGTCTCTTGCTTTGTGTAGATGCTGGACTTTGTGATTTATTATGCACTAGGACTCAAAGGCATATAGTTTCTCATGAATTTAAGAGGCCCCTCAAGCAAGCATTTATTAAGGATCTGCTATGTGCCAGGCACAATGCTAATGTTGGGGACACAAGAACAAAAAGGATACAGTTCTTACTCTCAAGGAATTTACATTTTATTGAGAGAGGCAACATGTACACAAGTAATTTTACACACACACACACACACACATATATACACACACACGTATACTTATATAGCTACACACATATGTGTGTATTACATTACATAAATGCTGTCATACAATAAGTCTAAGACAATCTGAGAGGTTAAGACATAGTTGGGGAAAGCAGAAAGGATTCATATAGAAGATAGAACTCTTAGAAATTCTGGTAGCCTTCAAATAGCAGAGGTACGGAAGGAATATTTTCCACCACTGTTGAGCAATCAGTGCAACATCTTCTCATAGAGAGGAGATAGAGTGTGTGAATAACAATAGAATGTGTGAATAACATCAGTTTGATGTAGGAGAATAACATATTAAAAGCCTAGAAAGGTAGTTTGGAACCAGATTATGAAAGATTTTAGGAATGAAAGAGAGGAGCTTATATTTTGTCCTAGTCAATAGGAAACCGCTCTATTTTAATGAGTTAAGCAGTGACACTTCCAGACCTTTACTTTAGGGGGAAATATACTTTAGTATTTTTGTTGAAAATGTATTGGAATGAGTAGAAGTTTAAGTGAAACACACCATTTAAGAGACTATTTTCATAGTACAGGTGAGAGGCAATAAAAGCTTAAACCAGGATAGTAGCTGTGTGAATAGAGAGGAGATAGATGTGAATGATGATATAGAGGTAGAACTTAAAAAAAATAACCACAACATTTTGACTAATGACTGGACGAATGAGGTGAGAGAAAGTGAGAAGTTGGGGGGTAATTTTGAAGTTGTAAACCTGAGTGAATGGAACCAGAAATTTAGGAAAAAACAAGTGAGTTTTCCGGCAAGAGAACCCCACTTATATGAGGGGAAAACTCAAAGATACAAAAAGGACAAGAATTACATAGATTTCAATTTAGGGAGGAGGTGAATTGGGTATGGGGTGCCTCTGGATTGGACAGAACTTGTTGCTAGGTGCTTGCAGGATATGAATAGGGGATGTAGTATCCAATCATTGGAAAAGGCCTGGAGCTAGTAACAGAAATGTCTCTTCTTTAGGTTAGTCGACTTGAAAACGCACTCTAATAGATAGGACTGTTTTGCTATTTCAGCAGAAAGATTGAAGACAGAGTGGGATGCTGCAATACAAAAAAGGGATAAGATAGAACTAGAGGCAAAATGGAGTTGCTTAGGTTTTCTCAGTTGCCCACACACTCAAAAATAAGGAATTTTAGCTGAGAAACAACTTTTGAGTAAAACATGATGAATTCTCTTTTAGGTATATTGAATTTAAATTGTCTATAGAATAGTCTATTTGAAATGTTTAATAGTCACCTTGAGATATAGATAATATATGTGCATATGTACCTATATACACATGCATGCATGAATAAATGTGTAGCTATATTGATCTAGACATAGATCAAGGTGTCATCAACATGGAACTTATAAAACTATAAAAACTGATGGGGTTACCCAAGTGAGAGAATGAAGAAAAGAAAAGAGGATAGAGGACAAAGCTTTGGGGATACATTCTTAGTTAGGGGACATGGCATGGATTGAAATTCAATAAAGAAAGAGAACCAAGAGAGAGCAGTGTCATGAATACCTGGAGAGGAGAGAGTATCTGAAAAAAAGGTGGTATCCAGAGAAAGTGATGAAAAGTGTCACATGCTTAATTGAGGCTGAAAAGGGTGAGAATTTAGGGAAAATAATTAAAATTTATAATTTAATAATTAACATATTTAATTTAATAATTTATGATTTAATTTTAATTTATATTTAATAATTAATATTAAATTAAATACTTAGCTGATTGATAACTTTGGAAAATTGATTTCACTTGAGTGATGAGGTCAGAAGCTAGATTGTAAAGGTTTGAGAAATGAGTGAAAACAGAAGAATTGGAAACAAGTGCAGACATCTTTTTCTATCGGTTGTCTGAAAGGGAGGAGACTAATAGCTTGAGGGTATTGTAGGGTTCTAATATGAGGTTGTTTGACGTGTTTTGTTTTTAGGATGGGGAGACTTGTGTGTGTTTCTGGTACCATGGAAGAACTCAGAAGGTAGAGATTAAAGATTAGAGAGATGTGTGATAATTATGGGAACAAGCTGTACTCATTTAAAATAAAATTTATTCTTCATAATCATGATTGGTCCAAATGCATCTGGTGCAACCCATTCCCAAACTGTAACACCAATCCTGTCTCAGTGTCACCATAAAAGAGGATCAATCCTTTTGCAAAAGTTTCAAGAGTTCATAAAAAAGAACATGTGATGAGAAAATGGCCATCTGTAATAAGCGAATAAGTCAATGAAACCATGAGCAAAGAGAAAAAAAGAAACTCTTGACTTAACAAAATAAGAAATGAATTAAAAAAAATACCAGAGGTTGTTTTAGAAATTTAGGCAAGCTTTATTGATGCCTTTTGCCTTCAGATCAATCATTTTTAGAAACACCATCCCCATCCTCACTCCTCAGAGTCCTCCCTTATAACAAAGAAAAACAATTAAGATAAAATACCATATAGAGTGACTGTGTACAACAATGTCCAAAATATTCTGGTGTATTCCCTACATCTCATGAGAGGGCAGGTAGGTTTTCTTTTTTTCTTTTTTTAAAGCAATCGGGATTAAGTAACTTGCTCAAGGTTACACGGCCAGTTATTTCTGGGTGTGGTACTGAGTATCTGAGCCCAGATTTGATCCAGGTCATCCTGACACTGGAGCCAGTGCTCTTACTCGCTGAGCCACCTGGCCACCCCGGCAGGTAGGTTTTCTTATCTATTCTTTGGATTTGTCATTGGTTTTTCAATTACATAGGCTTCCTTTTAGTGAAATTTTCATTTATATTGTTATAGTCATTGTGTATATTAAAAAGCAGAAAATTTCAAAATATTTAAATACATCTCACAGGCTTTTCAAAATGCAATGAAAGTTTTTATTTTAGTCTTTAAAGTTCATAGCTATAATGCCTGTAAACTTAGCATCACTCTTTCAAATACCATGTTTTCAATCTCTCCATCTTTTCCCCTTGTACACCACAATTCTTGATTAATTTTCATCCCCATTATTGATTTAGATAATAGAAGAAAGTACAGAAAGCGAATGAGAGAGAAGTTCCAGGTGCTGAGGGATAGGAACTCTCGTCCTGGAGAACATGCGAACTTGCACCACCGATTCACAAAACTGCTTCTTCTCCAGCAGTATCGTCACAGGGAACAGAAAGAGCATGAGCTCCTGGCCAGTGGATGGCAACATGCTGAGATAATGAAGCAGAGAGGGAGATTTTTAGTAGTGACAGCTTTATTCGACCCTGATGAGAAGACAGGAGTTTGCCCCCAGACAGTTGTTCTTCAGGGAGCTGCTGGGATTGGGAAAACAACCCTGGCCAGAAAGGTGATGCTGGACTGGGCAGAGGGAAACCTCTTCCAGGAAAGGTTCCACTATATTTTCTATTTCAGTTGCAGAGAAATGAATCAGTTGGTGAAAAGAGAACTATGTTTAGTAGATTTGATTGCTAATGATTGGCCTGGTTCACAGGTTCCCATGACTGAGATCATGTCCCGTCCAGAGCAATTACTATTTATCATTGATGGTTTGGATGAACTGAAATTTCCCTGTGATGAGCACAGGTGTGATCTCTGTAAAGACTGGCAGCGGCGGTGGCCAGTGCATATCCTCCTGAGCAGTTTACTAAGGAAAGCCATGCTTCCTGAAGCCTTTTTATTAATCACTACAAGACTCACTGCTCTGGGGAAATTTAGTTCCCTATTAGAGACTCCACGCCATGTAGAGATCCTGGGATTCTCTGAGGAAGAGAGAAAGGAATATTTCTGTAGATTTTTCAGAGATGAGGATTTAACCCAGAAGGCTTTTAGTTTGATAGAAGATAATGAAATCTTGTTCACCATGTGCTTTGTCCCAATGGTGAGTTGGATTGTCTGTACTTGCCTGAAACAACAGATGGAGAGAGGACAAGATCTGTCACAAGTTTCCCAAACAGCCACTGCCCTATACATGTGCTATCTTTCCAACTTATTCACCCTTGGTGAAAGAATATGTTCAAATAAGACATTGAAAGGTCTGTGCCAGTTGGCAGCTGAGGGAATCTGGGAAGGGAAAATCCTATTTGATGAAGAAGATCTCAGGAGACATGCACTAGATGTAGCTGATGTCTCTGCCTTCCTGGACATGTATATTTTTCAGAAAGACAATGGCTGTGAAAACTGCTACAGCTTCATTCACTTGAGTTTCCAAGAGTTTTTTGCTGCTGTGTTCTATGCATTGTGGGGAGAGAAGGTGGGAAGAAAGAGCCCTGTTGCTGCCCATGCAATGATCAAAGGTGTTTTAGAAAAGTGCCAAGAAACTGGCTCTAGCTCTATGACATTAACTGTGTATTTCTTGTTTGGTTTCTTGAGAGAAGAGACAGCAAGGAAGCTTGAGGAAATATTCAATTGCCAAATACCACAAGAAATAAAATTGGAGTTACTGCAGTGGGTATATTCAGAAATGGAACGGTGCCAAAAATCTTCCCTTCCCGGGCGACTTCTAGAATTAATGTCCTTTTTATATGAGACTCAAAATGAAGGTTTTTTAACAATGGCAATGCATCACTTTCAGGAGATTACTTTAAATATCCGCACCAAGATACAATTCTTAATTTTAGCTTTTTGCCTTAAACATGGCCATGGGGTGTGCAGAATTCACCTGACTATAAAGTAAGTAAATACAATTTCTCCCCACCCATCTTCTCTCTTCTCCCCTTCCTTCCTCTCCCTTATTCTCCTCTCCTTTTCTATCATCATCATCATCATCATCATCATCATCATCATCATCATCAACATCCTGGTCCCTGAATTCCTCTAGAAGAGTTGATCACTCCAAAGAAATAGAGGCAGTGCTCTCTTTTCATCTACTTAAATGATTCTCTTATTTCATTGATTTGAATGATCCCTCCAATGATGTAAATCACACCCTACATGTGTGTTCCTTTATTGTGTAACATGTCCTCCTTTCCATGAGCCACAAGGGGTATTTCTGACACTCTGGGTGTCTTGCTTAATGACATTGTCATGAGATTGAAAGGATGCCAGAGGAATGCTCAGCTTGTCCTCTATTATCTCTGGTCATTTCCATGTGACCAATCCATCCTCTTTTTAGATCATTCATTTTCCTGATGATGCATTTTTTTCATTTCCTTGAAGTTTCTCACTGCTTATATGTTGCAGACTATTCATATTCATAATGAGCCTTCTCTGTGATAATCATCTTCAGTTTTTTCTGAAATCGTTGTATCTTATAGCAGATAACAATCCTGGTGTAATATTAATATTAGAAACATGAGGCTTTGTTTATGAGTAAATTTGGTGTCATTAAAGAGCCTTTCAAATTCCTGAAGACAATTTAACTTATTCTATTCTTGTATGAATCTAGGCCCAATACTTCAAATTGTACTGTTAGAGATAAGTGTACATGCATGCAAAACACACATATATGTATGTAGAGATAACCGCGTATGTGTAGAGACAACCTCTATTGCTTGCCCATCAGTGTACGTACACGTATAAATCTCCTTCCCAAACTTTCCCATCAACCAAGAAAAAAGAAATACCCTTATAATAAATATGTGTAGTCAAGAAAACATATAGCAAGCCTTTATTAAGCAATTACAATGTGTCAGGCACTGTTCTAAGAATGGAGGATACAAATTAAAGTAAAAAAAAAAAAAGCCTGTCCCTTCAAGGCACTTAATTTCTAAAGGGAGAAGATAATACATGGAAGGGAGACAAAAAGAGAAGGGAGGTAACAGTGGAGGAGTTACCTTATTAGGGGCCATCTTGGTGTAATCCAAAGAGTCAATATCTGAGCTGGGAGAGAAATGAAGGGTGGTAGGTGGCGTTCTATGTGTGAAAATGTATGTCTCACTCTGTTCTGTGAGTTCATAGCCTGTCCACTTGTCATTCATCAGCTTAGCTCTCATTTACTTGTCAGTCTTCTTTTTTTTTTCTAGAGGCAGCATAATGTTTCAGTGACTCTTCTCAAGGTTATAAACAATTCAATTAGATTAATAAAAGTATAGTAAAATGAGAAATCAATAACCTCTTGTATCATACCACAAGGCATTCGAAATGTATTTGAACTCTTGTCCCCTACCTGAATCCAACCTTTCAAGAGAACATTTTCATATTTTTCAGCCACTCAAGGTGAAAGAGAAAGGCAACTGGAAAGTTGCCCATCTTCACATACCTCTGGTACATTTGTGGGGTGGGGGTGGGGTGAGTATAAGAGTGAATGACACCACTTAATTCCTGAGCACATTTATAGGATCATAGAATTAGAATGTCATGAAGTCCAAACCCTCATTTTACAAATATGGTTAAGCAGCTTACCCATGATCACAGGAAGTGTCATACAGGGTTTGAACTCAGTTCCTCTGACCCCCAAAGTGGTATACTTCACATCATTCTGTACTCCAGTTCGTCATCTCCTTGCCCTTTCACTACTCAGAGTAGTATGTGTTCATTGCTACACTCCATGCACTTCAAATTGCTTTTATTTTTTGCTGACCCACACCTTCCAGTTATACAATGATGTGGTCCCCTTCCTCAGCTGTCCACTCTCTCCTTTAGACGTGGTCACTTCTTTTTGCTTTTGTAGCTAGAACAGAAGGGAGTTCCCCATATGCCTGCAGCTCAATAACAGATTGAAATATTCCCTGTTACTTCTATTTCTCTATGTCTTTGTGTGTCCATCTCCAAAACTCCAAGGGAAGTGACATCACATTTGTTCCCCTGGGAAGTTGTTTTCTAGACTTGGATATTCTATCCCCAAAACCTTCTGGGAAATTTAATCCAGAGATAAAATACTTGCCTAATCTGACAGGCCTCAGTTCTGAATCCCAAAACTCAATTTGGAGATGTGGTTCCTTAGACGTATATTTACCCATCTCTGTACTTTCTATAGCCACCAACAAAATCTAACCTTTCTAAAGTCAGAGGCTATTTCATTATGTTGATTTTCATTGTCTATCACAGGATCTCTCATACTGTAGAGGCTTAAAAATGTTTTTTTTTATTGAATTTAATTTTTAAAGTGGACCCAGAAATGAGTAGGAGACTATTTTACTTTTCTCTCCTTGCTCACAATTCTTTCTCCAGTCACTACTCTCTTCCCTTACACACATCTCTTTTTTTCTTTAAACTCTTCTTCCTATACCCATCCAACTCCTGCACACAATCAGGCACACACACATATGTGCGCACATACAGACACGCACACTGACCGACCATTTTCCCTTACCATTAGTTGGGTCAAGGAAAAATCTATGTGTACAATTGTCTGAGAGAAAACTAAGTGTTATGTGGAGGAGGGGAGTGCTAAGAGAAGAGTGAGAGGCTAAGGTTATCTATAGGAAAGGGGAGGTGAAAGAAACAGGTATTTCTGGGAGTAGGGCAAGGCTTTGTGTGAGAGTGCCATAATTCTGTCACTGTTAGTATATTTTGTTTTCCCAGATTACCTTCCCCATCTTTTCCATAAGGATCTGGGCATTAAAGTCCCAGGAAAAGCCTTTAATATGGTTACTGGGTAAGGAATAAATCATACTAGGCTCTAACATGTTTATACATCATTTAATGAAAATGAAACTTTAAAGATGAAAAGTCCCTGAAAGATAGCATGTGTGTGTATGGGGGGGCAGGGAAAGCTATACCACTTTATACTGGTGATATCGGGAAGATGTATGAGCTAGTTGTGTGTTATAGTAGCTACATAATTTCCTTAGCCTCAGTAAAATATCTTCATTCTCTCTCCTACAGGCTGAGGAATTCCCATCTTTCTGCTTTTACTTGGAGAGAGCTATTTTCTGTCGTCAGCAGGAATCAGAATCTGAGAGAGCTGGATCTCAGTAGTAGTCACCTTGGAGATTCATCCATGATGATACTTTGTTCAGAACTGAGACATCCAGACTGCACACTACAGACACTCAGGTCAGTTTTAGTTAGTTGCCTGTTTGGAGAAATTTTTGGGGGGGGACTGCAGAAGATGAAGTAAAGGGGTAAAAGTAAAGATTCAGGTGATTAAAAATTAAAAAGAAGAGGAAACTAGAATAGAATTAAACAAAGGAGGGAGGGAAAGGAGAAGTAGTTAGATAAATGAGTACAAAAGGAATAATATAATATTAAATGTTAATTATTAATATTAAAGGATCCTAGAGATTATTCACAGCTTCTCTATCACATCAGTTTCCAGATGGAAACTGATGCTTAGTAGTATGAAACTGTAGAAAGACTACTGGGATACTTCCAGTGTTAGAGCCAAAACAGCGTAGAGTTAGAGCCAAAACAGAGTAGAGGAGGTACTTAGCTAAGCTCTCCCAACAGGCCCCTCCAAACAACATTACTATAAGGCCTTACAAGAATTCTGGAGTTGTAGAGCTAACAAAAGGCAAGAGTGAGACATTCTTCCCACTCAACACAACATAGGAGACCAGAAGGAAAGATCTATGACAGGGTGGAGACTCTGTGAATGCATTATGAATGATGAAACTAAGTAGTGTGATGGAAGCAACAGAAGCTTCAGGAACTCTCAATCTAGAGATGGTAAGGTGACTGGGAGACCAGTCAGAAAGAGATTATAAGACCCCCATCCTAGCACTGGACACAGTACAGGATGCTGTTTGTCAACTCCATTGCCTATACCCACTTCTGGGTATAGGTTCAAGGGTGGAGAGGAATATTTTTGGTCACAAAAAGTTCAGGGATCCTGTGGAAAAATCACTTGTGATCCCAAGGGAGCAAGGGCCCTGAGGAGCAGTATCACTTCAGGTCCCCAAAGAACAGGGACTCTGAGAAGTAGTGTTGTTTGGAATCCCAAGGGATCAGAAGTCTTCCCTGGGTAAGAACCAAGTGCAGAACCAGGAGAGCAGTGTCCACATCTTTCCTCAGATCAAACAACCTTGGAAACATTGAACATTTCCAAAATATCAGAATTAGCTCTGAAATCAACAGTGTGAAAAAGCCTGCCTCCACACCAAAAAGAGAGTTCAAATTTAATATAAAGTTCAAAGTTAAAAAATAGGCCAGAAAAGTGAGCAAACAATGACAGAAAAAAAATACCTGATCATGAAAAGCTACTATGATGATAGAGAATATCGAGACCTAAACTCAGAAGTCAATGAAGTCAAAAGAATTACAAATTAAGCCTCAAAGAAAAAAAAAACTGAATTGGGACAATCTCAAGCAGAATTCTTGGAAGAATTTTTTTTTAAAAAAAAGGTTTTCTAAAATTAAATGAGTGGGAGAGGCAAAAAAAATTAGGTAAAGGAACAAGAATGAAAGAAGAAAATTATGAAAAAATAATTAATGATTTGTTGTTTTTTTTAAAAAAAGCAAAAACATGCTGAAAAAAGAAAATACCTTAAAAAGCAGAATTCATGAAATTAAAAAAGTACTAGACCTCAGTGATGAATATGACTCCTTAAAAAGCAGAATTGGACAAATGGAAAAAGTGGTATAAAAGTTAACTGAAGGAAATAATTCCTTAAAAATTGGAATTGGGCAAGCAGAAGCCAATGTCTTCATGATATATTGAGAAATAATAAAATAAAATCAAAGGAATGAATTTTTTTTTAAAGTTAGCTGTCTCTTTAAAAATTCTCTTTGGCAGTTGACCTGGAATATAGATTGAGGAGAGATAATTTAAGAACTGTTTTACTACCTATAAGCCATGGTCAAAGAAAGACCTTAGACATCACATTTCAAAAAAATAATTATCAAGGAGAACTGCCTTGATATCCTAGAACTAAATGGTAAAATGGAAATTGAAAGAATTCTCTGACCACCACCTGGAAGAGATCCCCAAATCAAAACTCTCAAGAACATTATAATCAAATTCCAGAGTTTTCAGGTCAAAGAAAATATTTGAAGCAAATAGAAATCATCCAACTATCATGGATCCCAAGTCAGGATCATGCATGATTTAGCAGTGTCCATGTTAAAAGAATGGAAGACTTGGATTATGATACTCTGGAATGGAAAAGAGCTAGAATTGCAATCAATAACCTACCCAGAAAAATTGAGTATAATCCTTTAAGGTGAAAAAATATTTAATGAAATAGAGGACTTTCAAGCATTGCTATTGAAAAGACCATAACTGAATAGAAAATTTGATTTCAAATACAAGACTCAAGAGATGAATAAATAGCTAAACCTAGAAGAGAAATCATAAGGGACTTAGTAAGATTAAACTGTATACATTCCTATATGGGAGGACAATCATCTGACTTCTAAGAACATATTATTTGGACAGTTAGAGGGATTCTACATAGAGGGCACAGGAATAGTTGATTATGTTGGGATGATATAAAAAAAAGAATGGGTAGGTGAGAAAAAGAAATGTTCTGAGAGCAGGAGGAAAGAAGAGGAAGAATGGGAAAAATTCTCTCACATAAAAGAGGCTTTCAAGGAAGAGTTTTTACACTAAAGTGGAAAATGGTGGGGAGGAAGACAGGCAATACTTGAATCTCACTCTCATGAAAATTGGTTCAAAGAAGTAAACACACAGTTTGGTATATAAATCTATCTCACCAACAAGGAAGTAAGAGAGGAAAGAAATAACAGAAGGGGGGAGATTGAGAAAATTGGAGGGCAATGTTCAGATGCACAGCAAACTTTACAGGAGGAACAGGATAAAAAAAGAGAAAGAAAGATAACAAAATCAAATAGAAAGGAGGAAAGTGAGTAATCATAACTTTGAATGGGAATGGGATGAAGTCAACCACAAAATGGAAGCACATAACAGAATGGATTAGCAACTAGAATCCAATAATATGCTGTTTATAAGAAATACACTTGAAATATATATACACACACACACACACACACAAATGCACACACAATTAAAATAAGGAACTTAAACAAAATATATTATACTTTAGCCGAAGTAAAAAATGAAAAGGCACATGATCTCACATGAAGTGAAAGCAAAATTTGACTTAAGCAAAAGAGATATTCAGGGAAATTATATCTTGCTAAAAGGCACTACAGACAACAAAGTAATATTAATAATAAATATGCAACAAATGGCATTCAAATTATTAAAGGAAAAGTTAAATGAATTCTAGAAAAAAAAGAGTAAAACTATACTGGTGAGGGACCTCAACATTCCCCCTCTCAGAGCTACATAAATCCAACCATAAAATAAATAAGAAAAAAGTTAAGGAAATGAACAAAGTCTTAGAAACTGTAGGTATGATAGACCTCTGAAGAAAACTGAATGGGAATAGAAAAGAGTATACCTTTTTTTCAGCTGTACATGGCATTTACAAGATGTACTGGTATATGAAAACTCATAATCAAATGCAGAAAAGCAGAAATATTAAATGTACTGTTTTCTGACCATAATGAAATAAAAATTATTATCAATAAAGATCTGTGGAAGCATAGATTAAAATTTATTGGAAATTAAATAATCTAATTTTAAAAAAATGAATGAGTCAAAGAACAAATCATAGAATAACCAATCATTTCATAAGAGAATGAAAATGAGATAATATAGCAAAATTTGGGGAATCTAGCAAAATAGAATTTGAGAAAACTTTTATATCTCAAAAAGTACAGAACAATAAAAGAGAGAAAAAGCAAATCAATTAATTGGGCTTCTAACTTTCTTGCCTATCCCTTGGGATTAGACTATCCCACTAAGCCCTTGGACCTACAACCCAAACATAAAAGGAATCTCTGCCATAATAGCCCTGACAAGTAATCCTTCTACCTCTGCTGGCAAAACTTTAAGGTGAGGAAATTTGATACCTCTCAAATCAGATTATTCTACATTTGTATAGCTCTAATTGAAATATTATTATTATTATCATTATTTGCCTTTTGGAGGGCAATTGGGGCTAAGTAACTTGCCCAAGGTTACATGGCTATTTTTTTTTTTGTGTGGGTGTTGTGTCTGAGGCTGGAACCGAACTCGGGTCCTTCTGACTCCACGGCCGGCACTTTACTCACTGCACCACCTAGCCACCCCTAATCGAAATATTATTAAATACCTTTGGTTAAGGCTAATATCCAAAATGTATAGAGAACTATCACAAACGAATAAGACCATGAACAATTCCCTGTTCTATATCCAGCTTTTAAAAGACATAGATTATTAACAACATATCAAAGATTGCTCCAAATAATAAGTATAAATCAAAACAATTTTCAGTTGTCATCTCACTTAAAAAATCTTCAAAAATGACAAAAGATGTAAATAGTCAACATTAGAGGGATTGTGGAAAGATAGAGATATTAATGCATTATTGGTGGAATTGTCAGTTGATCTAACCATTGTGGAGAGCAATTTGAAATTATGCTAAGAAAGCGACTAAAAAAGTCCATGACCTTTGACCTAGAAATCCCCTTGTTAGATATATCACCATATTATAGGATCACATATGCCAAGGAGGTTAATAAGAAAGACAATCCTTATATGTGCCAAAATATTCATATCTGCATTTTTTTTAGACTAGCAGGGAAATGAAAATAAAATAAATGCCATTGATGGGGAAAGGGCTACAGAAGCTGTGATACATGCGTACGACATTTTACTGTGTTGAAAGTGCCAAATATCATGAATCCAGAGAAGCATAAAAAGACATTTGACATTTGAATTGATGCATATTTCTGTAATCAAAAGCTGTAAATTATATACATACACACATATGTATATATGTACACACACATTCACACACACATATATGACTTCAACAATATTCAGACATGACTGAAACAACTGAACAACAACAAAGGAAATAACAACAAAATAATTTAAACAAAGCAGTGAAAGTATAGTGGCCAAGCTCGGTATACCAGCAATGAGATATTCACACTGCCCACAGCAGTTATGAATATTCTGGTATAATCATTAATCACAAAATGTAACAGGCTCTTCACATGAAGGACAGAACCAAAGCATTTCTTCAAATACCAGAAAACCGATTGCCCAAACCAGTAAGTCAAATTCATTACAGTAACCATGAAGTTGGTGCACTTAACCAATGTAGTGAACACCCACATTCCCAAGCCTTCAAAACAAAACAGGCTCTTTCAAACAAGGATCCTCCTTTCTCACTCTCTCCCTCAAACAAGGATCTTCTTCTCCTCACAGTACCTCCTCAGCCTCCATGCTGCTAGCTCCTTGCAGTTCTGGCCTCAGCAGTTCTTGGCTGACTCTCAGAAGTTCTCAGCAGCTCTGGCTAGCTCTCAGAAGTTCTCAACCTCCTAGCAGTCTTCAGAAGTTCTCAGGATCCTAGCAGTTCTCTCTTTCTCAGCAATACTCAGTTCAGTTCTCTGAAGTTCTGGCTCTCTAGCTTGGGCTTTTCCTTATATATGGTATTAGCTCCTCCCTGTTCCACCCCTTCCTGTTACATTAGCAAGTTCCTCCCACTGTCGGATTCATAAGTTCCCAATTTTAATACTTGATAAAATCATGAACTTGAAACAAGGTGCTAAGTACCTGTTTGCTTGCCAATACAAGGGGCATGCAAGATCTTTACATCCCCATTACCATTATACTCGGTTCAAAAGAAACAATATGAGAATGAACCTTCTTCTCTTTTTAGAGTGGTAGGTTGGGGGATATCTCTGGGTGTAAAACTCTACATATTATTTTGGACTTTTTTGATATGTTGGTTAGGTTTTGCTGTCTTTTCCCCCTTTCTTTGCTCTAAGGGATTACTCCTTGGGAATTGGGGGGTGGAAGAATATATTGTGAAAAACAGGTGATATAAAAACAAAAGGTATCATGAAATTTAAAATAGAAATTCTTGCTTCTAGACTTCATATATTCCATCAGTAGGTCTATTTTGCCTTTAAAGAAATGTTTAATGATTTATTCTGTGATAGGAATAAACCAGATGAGGAGCCTCTACATGAGTCCAAGAGCTTACTGGAGCAATCTTCCCCCTGCATAAGCAGGGAAGAAATGGATCCAAGGGAGTAATGGTATAATGTATCTTTGGTGTGTCTCTTACAGGTTGGATGATTGCCATCTCACAGCTGCTTGCTGTCAGGATCTCTATCATGCTCTTGAGAGCAACCATCACCTGAAAAACCTGAATTTAAGTGTTAATTCTCTTGGGGATGATGGGATGAAGCTGCTGTGTAAAGCCTTAGGCAACCAAGAATGTAGTTTACAGGAACTAAGGTGAGTCTCTGAAAGATTTTCTTTGTGTACAGTCCCTTGTGCATTGGAGGATATTCATCCCTCTAGTGGCAATTCTGGATTTTCACCTCAACATCATCAGAGGGTCAGAACATGGTGGGGGATATCTCTGCATTTAACAAAGGTTGCCCTGACCTTTACTCCATAGGTCCATGGGACCTATGATAATCACCTAGGATCTATGACAATTCATACCATCATAAATTATAGGAATTAGAGTGGCAAGGTACCAAAGGAGACTGAAGCCTAGAGACATTAAACACCTTTCTCAAGGTCATACCTTGTAAGTAACAGAGTTCATATCCTCTGACTCTGTACTTAGTTCATTTCCATACTACATCATGATTTCCTACTCTTATCTTTGTTCAGAGTTTATCCTGTAAGTGAAGAGACACAAATTCCTCCGAAGGTGATGAGCAGTATAGGGAGATAGAATGAGAGGAAATATTCTGTGATATAAGGGAATTAATGGAATAAAGATGAGCTCTCTACACTGGGCCTGTGGAAGAAGTTTATATTTAGGGGAAGACTCTACTGCTAAAGATCTCATAGGTTTCTCCTGTACACAGACTGTCCTGATTTCTACCCCAGTGTCAGTACACATACTTCGTGTATGAACCTCGCTTCCTTTGAACGGATAGAACAAAGATTGGATTTGGAGATTAATGAGGACCTTTTCTCTTTGGGTACACACATCCCTTGAAGAATGTTCCGGTGCCATCTCACAGACACTTGTTGTAAGGATATGTCATCAATTCTCATTCACAACCAGAAGCTTCTGCATCTGGACCTGGCAGCCAATGCCCTGAAGGATGATGGAGTGAAGTTGTTGTGTGAGGCCTTGAAGCACCCATTTTGTCAGCTTCAGATTTTGGTGTAAGTCATTTATTTAATCACTCAAGTATTTATTATGTGTCAGGCAGTGCATTAGATTCTGAGGGTACAAGTAGAAAGAATAATATGATGCCTTTGTCAATGACCTTACATTATAAGTCCTCCCATTTCCTCTGAAAGAGGTCGTATTAGTGGGGTAGGGGAGTATTGGTTAGAGAACTTGAAACAGCATTATTAACAGAGGGAGGCATTTAGAAGCAGAGTCTTTTCTGCTTGTATCACCAGGCAGAATCTCCTGATCTCAGTGTATATGGTGTGTTGGAATTAGATAGAACTCTGGGATGGAAGTCATTCAGACCTGAGTTAAAATTTAGCCTCAGATAAACACTCAGCAAGTCAGTTAACCAGTGACTCCCTCAGTTTCTTTATCTGCAAAATGGGAATAATAATAATAGCACCTACCTCACAAGGTTATTGTGAGGACAAAATTAATATTTGCAAAATGTTTGCAAACCTTTAAGCTATATATTCATTCTAGTTAGTAGTAGTAGTAACTGTAACATGCTATAAAATTAATTATTATTTTAGGGGAATTCTGAACAATGGATGCCACTTACAACATTTTTGGTGTCACCAGAGCTGAAGACCTGCTCCAATCTCTGTCCTTCACCTGTCCTTGTAGTTTGCCCTTGGTGCATTGTTCTGAGGTTGCTTGCCCCCTTAATAGGGAAATTAGTCTTCCAAGCCTCCAATTCTACCCCTCTCCACCTCAGATTGCTGAGTAACAATGCCATTTATAACTTTAGTTTGATTCCCAAACCTGCTCCCAAGTGTGGAGAATTGGGAGAGGGAGAAGAAGAGGCGATTACACATACACATAACACACACACACACACA
>NW_027187256.1:3571063-3587674 GCF_028583685.1 Petaurus breviceps papuanus | reverse complement strand
CAATAGTCAAAGTATTTTGAGATGATTGTTCTTTGTTCTAAATATTGTGACTACTTTGGTGAAAACTATGTGGCCATTTTAATAATAAGCTGTGAACATATGCTGTAATATTGTGAATGCTGTACCTTGATTTCCTGTGGATGTTTTGCTTTGGTTTGTTATGGAATAGAGTGTTTACTATACTGTGTAATCAGAACCTTAAAGGCTGTTCACAGTAGCATTCTTCTGGAAAGCTGCTCATGCATGACATTAAACCCGCTATCCCCTTTCCCAGCATTGGTATCTACCTTCCTCCCTCTCCATAGCAGCTGTCAACTTTACCAATATAGGGTCTCATAGTAATAGAGGTCACTAACATTAGTAATGTTTATTTTAGTATTTATTTACTTCTTAAGCACTTAACATGTAGAAAACTGTGCTGCCATTTTTATTTGATTCCTATTTTTGTGTGTGTTTATCACTGATGAAGTTCTTGAGTGTTGTATCCCTAACCCCACTTCCCCCTGAGAAGTCCTGAAGTTTTTTTTAGTATTATGAGAGAAATATCTCCTATTTAAAATCATGTGGTAGGTAATTGCTACCAAATATCTATTTACCACAATGCAGAAATTATGTAGTTAAAACCTAGGCTTTATTATTATGTTCAAACATAAGTTCAGGGATCAGAGAAAACCTGAGCCATCACAAGGATTCTGACAAGACTCTTTATAGGCAAAATTACAGCAGAGTGACAGAAATAATTCATTTATATATTACAATCTTATACATTCCTCTTAGGCCTTAAGTATTAGGGAGAAGATAGGATTCATAATCTCATATTTCATTCAATGTCATACAAATTGAAACAGTTTAGTTAAAAAGAGTCATTTCCTATATGCCCTAAGTAAATAAACTTTATCAGATAAAATTTATAGGTAAAACTATGTCAAATAATACATAAAACTATATTTGGGGGACTTACAATAGATTGGTTGAAGGGGATGATTTACATACATGTCAACAAAGAGACGGGAACAGCTGAGATTCTTTCTCTGATTTCTTATATAATAATGTTTAAGGCTCTTAAGTAAATTTTCATATCCCATGGGACAGATTTTTTCAGATGAAGTTAATATTAACTAAAAGATACAGGATGATTAAAAAGAAAATTAAAAATTTTATAATAATAACATGATAATAAAATTTCATAATAATAACATGATGATGTTTATCTAAGAAGTGAGTGGATTTGGAGGATATTGTCAAATTATCTGTAGAATTTCTTTCCTTCCTCATCCTTTTCAACAGATGTTGGTGGTAGCAATTATTTTCATGATGGGCTGTTTCCTTAGGCCTATCAAGAACATTATAAGGATAACCAAGAATCCATGAAATGCTGTTTTTTGTTGCTTTGGGTCCTATGATGAAAACACAGCAAACAAAGGCTTTATTTATCACCCTTGTGAGCCATCTTTCCATTTAATTGTACCTTCTTTTGTTTTCTAGCTCCATGAAAAATATCAACAGGCATGATACTTAGAGTCTGTGCTGCTGGGGAGGCTGATGCTAGTGGATTACTTGAGTTCAGAAGTTCTGAGCTTTAGTAGGGCTAAAACCCATTGCGTATACACAATAAGTCTGACACCTATATGGTGAGCCTCTGGGAGTGAAGAGCCACCAGGCTGCTTCAGGAAGATTAAACCAACTTCAGTAAGAAAAACACAACAGGTTAAATCTTCCTTACCAAGCAGTATTATAATCAAGTCTATGAATGGTGGCTGTGCTTCCAGGATAGACTTAGTCTCAAAACAAATAAACAAATTTAAGAGAAAAAATAGGGGATTATTTCGCATCATAGCATTATAGGGCCATAGATTTAGAACTGAAAGTAACCTCAAAAATCATTCAGTCAAATACCCTCATTTTGCAGATAAGAAAATTATGTAACAACTATTTAGCTGTTGGAAAATAATCACACATTTAATATTTAAAAGTTAAATTTACATTTGCAAAAAAATACGTTGTGATTCATGATACAATCTCTTCTCTCTCCTTTAGAAATAGAAGGGAACTCTATAGGACTGAGAGCCATTTTATATTTTTATCTGTTTCAAGTATCACCATGATCAAAGCATTCATCATATAGTGGCCAACATTATGTTTTTGCTTTGTCTGTATCTCAACATGAGATGGTAAACATTAAACATAAAAGGGAGGGACTCTAAGGTTTGGAGTGAAAAGAAATAGAGCATTAGTCTGATGCTACACAAAATGACTCTAAGAGAAAATTCCTTTCCAAAACATACAGGAAAGTAATGAAACATAAATGTAGATAAAATCATGGAACCCTTTTGTCTGTCTCTTACAGGTTGTGGAAATGTCATCTCACCTCTGTTTCTTGTGAATATCTCTCCTTTGCTCTCATCAGCAACCAAAGTCTGACCCTTTTGGATTTGAGTGGTAATGACCTTGGTGACAATGGGATAAAGCTTCTATGTGAGGCTTTGGGAAACCAGAATTGTATTATAAATTCACTGATGTAAGTGCTCATGAATTTCTTTCATTCACTTTCTGTATTCCTTCAATACTGCTACTATATCTAATAAATAAACTGCAAAATGCTCCATGAAATCAAAGATAAACAACATATAATCCCTTTCCTCAAAGAATTTATAATGGACTAGGACTAGGCAGGGTAGGACTAATGAAAATAGTAGAAATTAGAATGTATTGTATTCTAATGCAAATGTATGAGGAATAATAAGTACTAGGAGAACAAATTGGGGAGAGATTACTAAAATCTGCTTCAAATAGATTGACAGATAAATTCACTTTGGAAATGCAGAAGGATGGGCAGGAGGATGTCAATAGGATGAAGATGGGAATGTTACCAAGACAATGGAGCAGAGTGAACAAAAGAGAGAGAAGTTGAACAGCACAGGGCTTGTCTAGAAAATGTCCTGGGTCTGTGTGGGAACAATTTCACAATTGCTTGGGCTGGTGCTGGAGCTCAGATTACCAGGAAGAACATATTTCATGCAGAAGCATGTGATAAGCTTAGAAAGGTAGGTTGGGGCTACATGATGGAAGGATAGAGTAAACAGTTTAAACTTAAAAGATAATGGGGAGTCACAGAAACTTTGTGTGTGTGTGGGGTAGGAAGGGAGCAAATGTTCTGAACTACTGTATTTTGGATAGAGTTCCTTTTTTTACTTGTTAGAATGGAGTGGGGAAAGGGAGACAGATTAACATAAATGGGGGGGGGTGATGACTGGCTAGAAGATGGGTATAGATGGTTCAAGGGTCAAGCTACCAAGCCCTTGCATCCATTTGGGGGACAATAATAGGAAAAAGGAAGGTCTTTCTCATATTTTAATTTTTGTATTATCACCAGCACCTTACTGTATATGTGTATATGCTATGGGAGAAGGTATGAGAGGCAGTAGATGATTTGGAAAGATTCTATGAGATAAAGAAACACCTTTATTAAGCTTATGTTGCAGGAAGCAATAAAGAGTCAAGGAAGGGAAACTAAAAGGTCAGTGCTGTAAGGTAATTTTATTGTTCACCTGTTTAAGGTGGATATGACTTTCCATGAAAACCTTATCAGAGTTTTCTTGGCAGAGATACTGGAATGGTTTTCCATTTCCTCTCCAGCCCATTTTGCAGATGAGAAAACTGAAGTAAGCAAGGTTATGTGACTTGCCCAGGGTTACACAACTAGTAAGTGTCTGAGGCTGGATTTAAACTTGGATCTTCCTGACTCCAGGCTGCTGTGCTCCATTGAACCACACCACCTAGGTGCCCCTATAACTAATGGCTATAGGTGTGGATTATAGTCATTTAATAAGAGTTGTAAAGTATATTGGTGGGGGGAGGAGTGTTATATGTTCTGACAACACAATGTCAAAAGCCATTATTAGGAAATCAAAATACACTCAGGTACTAGCTATTAGTGTAAGCATTGGGTTTAGAACAATGCAAAGCCTAGGGACACAGATTTTGGAGGCTGAGGTAAACTAACTTCAAAGCAAGAAGAGCAATGGGGGAAAATCCTGTGGAAAAATCAGGGGGAAAAGCCTGGGCAAATGATTATGATCCTAATGCAGAGGCTTGGGAATAGTCACTAACCTAGAAGTCTACAGAAGCCAACTAAGCAAAGCAAAAAGGTAAACATTCTAGGCAGCATCTTCAACTGTAAACAACCTTAGGTCTCATCTAGGAAGCATCTTACACAACCATTGCTGATAGATTTGTAGGAGCCTTTCTAGGGACAGGAACCAATCACAGCACACTACTAGCCCCAAACTCGAAGGTAAGTAGACACACAACTTTGTAAAAACCATTAGGGGTCAGAGAAGAGGGCAGATCCAGACAGAAATGGCAAGAATGAATGTAAAGTTATTTGGTAAACTTGTTTGGGACTAAGGTTGTCTAGGAAAACCATAAAAACAAAAAAAGATCCGAGTTTATATTTTGCCTTAGACACTATCTATGTGACCATGGGCAAGTCACTTGACTTCACCCTGTCTCATTTTCCTTATCTATAAAATAGAGATGTTAATGATAATAACGATGATGATGATGATGATAACACCTACTTCACAAAATTGTGACGCTCAAATGAGATGAAATATGTACAAGTGCTTTGTAAACCTTAAAGAACTTTATAAATGCTGGTTATCATTGTTTTTGTTATTATTATTATTAATTAGGGGAAAGATTCTTAGCTGAATGAGGGGGCATAGAAGTAAGAAAAACGGAACAAAGAAATGAGTCTAATGTTGTTTATGATCCCAAACCACATTGTATATAACAATTCTTAGGGAGAGAAAAGAAAAAAAAATGAAGATAAGATAATTTCTTTGTGTGTCTCTCTTCTGCAGGTTGAGAAGTTGTGGTCTCAGTGCTTCTTGCTGTCAGGATCTCTCCACTGCTCTCAAGAGAAACAGAAGTATGACCCATTTGAATCTTGCAGATAATGCCCTAGGTAATCATGGAGTAACTCTCCTCTGTGAGGCCTTGGGATACCCAGACTGTCACCTACAGGAACTGAAGTAAGTCCCCCCATAAATCCATTCTGTCTAGTCACTTAGACATTTGGAGGAGGCTAAAATCACAGCATGAATTGCGGAAAGAAGGTGAATGTCGGAGGAAGTATCAGGACTTAGGATGCCACAGATTTTCCAAGAGGACAATGGATAATAGACCCATTTTATCACTGAAGCTTTCTTTCATCACAATGTGTTCTCATATGTGCCATCTTCTTTCTTCTGGGAGAGGGTTAGAGGTAACAACTAAGTTCATATGCTCCCTCTTCATTCCAAACTAGTGTAGTAACTGCAGGGCTTCAAGATTTCTTTTTTCTGAATGTTTCTATTCAGTTGTTACAGTTGTGTTTTGTGGAGTTGAGCTCAAGAAATGGGCTTGATGGTCAACCAATTAAGAAAATTTGAAACAGATTGAATGACCTGATACAAGAACCTCTTTAACTAGTTTCTGTTTTTAGAAGAGTGCCTGAGGCATTTGGTTTTGTGTTCAATACTTTTATAAGTGATACTTTTATGTTCAGTGATTTTAAAATAATTGCATATCTTCCAGGATCCCTTCCAATTCTAAATATATGATTCAATGAACAGGAATTCCTAATTCTGGGCAAGATAAAATGGAATCAAAGATTTCATTAATCAATAGTGATATAATTTTTAAAATAAAACACTAGCAAGCTTAATATATGTGTATAATAATATATGTATACAAATGTATACATGTGTATATGCATACACATGTGTGTATTCACAAACACAAAAACATATGCACATACATAAATAATCACAAGCATCATACTTTATTACCAGATGGGATTTATATTAGGAATTCAAGTTTGGTTCAACATTAGAAAAAAAAAACTATCATAATAATTAACCACATCAGTATATATAATATGTATTGAACAGAAAAAGAACTGGGGCTTTGGCCAAAAATATAATACCCTGCAAAGTTAAGTATTACCCTGAATGAAAAAAAAGTGGACATTGATAAATGTCAGACTTTCAAGACTTCATTAAAAAATCCTGAACTTCATAGAAGATGTGACATACAAGAACCAAGAGAAATATAAGGTTCATACTTAAGACTGATTATAAGGTATTCATAAGGACAGACTATTTACTTTTTAAATATGTAAAATGTACGTCTAAGTTTCATATTAATAATTGGGTAGCTCATAAGAAAGTTTGGGGCAAACCTGAGTATTGTATCAATTTTAAAAGTAAAGTCATTTAGGAACAGCTAAAAAGAGTAATTTATACAAATGAGGTATAAGAAGAAGAATTGATACAGAGAAATTAGATGGGGGATCTGATAACCTACATTCATTGGGAATGGGATTAAGAGGGAACAATACATACATATTTAGAAGGGTATAAAAGTCTTCTAAATTCAGAAGAAATAAAAAGGTAGGGCATAAGAAGGGAGGGAGGAGAGGACAAGGGAGGGATCTTTAGAGGGAAGAATGAGGCAACAGGGAAAAGGGAGGTATAGAAAGGTGTTTAGATTTACAAGAATGGGAAGACAGGGGAAGGAATCCTTGAAAGAGGATAGGCAAGTAATAGGAGGGCAAGTTAGTGGGTAGAAGTAAAGTAGAGGAGGCACGAGCAATAAGAAACATGAGATATGTGCAAAAATAAAATAAAGTATCAGGAGTAGAGCATGTTTGGGAGAGACTATGTCTCTCTCTCTCTATATATATATGCCTATGTGTATGTATATAGCTATAGCTATAGAGAAAAATATCTAAACTTTAGTCTAGCCTTCTGGAAGATTGGGGGAGAGAAAAAAGAGCAAAACAAAAAGGAAAAAGTGCACAGAACAAAAGGAAACTCACAAGAAAGAAAAGATGAAAAATTCTCAACAAAACATGCATTATTTATCATACAGGCTTTTTTGAAATGAAAATTTATTGTTACATATTTTGAATCCTCTCTTATGTTCTGTTCTGCACAGAGCATGCTTTTTTCTTTCTTTTCTTGCTTTCTTACTTGTTTTTTACTTAAACTATTATTCCAATATTTAAGTTTATGATGTTTTTGTTTCTTTTCACTATTTTGTATTTGTGTTCTAGACCTTGAGTTTAAAGTAAAATTAAACAACAAACAAACAAAAAAAAAAACTAGAGAGGATTGTGATAAATGGAAGTTTCCTTTTTTTTTTTTTTTTTTTTAAAGCAATCGGGGTTGAGTAACTTGCTCAAGGCTACACGGCCAGTTATTTCTGGGTGTGGTGCTAAGTATTTGATCCTGGATTCGATTCCAGGTTATCCCGACTTTGGGGCCAGTGCTCTTACTCACTACACCATCTGGCCACCCCTAATCAATTGGGGTTAAGTAACTTGCTCAAGGTTACAAGGCCAGGTGTTTCTGTGTGGGTGCTAAGTGTCTGAGCCCTGATTCGATCCCAGGTCATCCAAACTCTGGGGCCGGTGCTCTTACTCACTGTGCTACCTGGCTGCCCCTAATTTTATTCACTGTATTTCTTTTTTTTTTAAAAAGCAATTGGTTTTAAGTAACTTTCTCAAGGTTACACAGCCAGTTATTTTGTGTGGGTGCCAAGTATCTGAGGCCAGAACTGATTCCGGGTCTCCCAACACTGACGCTGGGGCCAGCACTCTTACTCACTGTGCCACCTGGCCACCCCTAGGAAGTTTCCTTAAAATGATAAGTAATATCTGCCTAAAACCATCAGAAAACATTATCTGTAATGGGGATAAATCTAGAAACCTTCCCAATAAGATTGGGATAAAGCAATGATAGCCATTGTCAGCACTATTATTCAGTATTGCATAAGAAATGTTAGTTATAGCAATAAGAAAAGAAAAATGATAAAAAAAATCATGGTACAAAATTAACACACATAAATAATATGCATTTTAATATTGCCAATTAAGCCAAACAGCAAGAGATAGAAAAAGAGATTCCACTTAAAATAACTGTTGACAGTATTAAATACTTGGAATTCTATCTGCCAAGACAAACCCAGGAACTATATGAAAACAATTAATATGAAAATTAATTAATATTAAAACAGATGTAAACAACTGGAAGAATATCATTTGCTCATGGGTAGGTCAAGCCAGTATAATAAAAATATCAATTCCATCTAAATAAATTTACTTATTTAGTGCCATACCACTCAAAATATCAAAAAAAAAAATTATTGAGCCAGAAAAAACAATTCATTTTGAAAAACAAAAGGTCAAGAATATGAACGGAATTAATGACAAAAAAATGTGAAAGGAGGTGACAACCCTATCAGATCTTAAACTGAATTAAAAAGCAATGATTATCAAAATAATTTGTACTGCTAAGAAATAGAGTGATAGATCAGAGGACTACACCAAGGAAAACATATGCAATACACAGTACTAAATGATATTAGTAATCAGGTGTTTGATAAATTTGAACACTCATGCTTTGGGGTAAGAACTCACTATTTGACAAAATTGTTAGGAAAACTAGAAAATTGTATGGCAAAACTAGATATAGATCAACATCTTACACCATATACCAAAAAACAGGTTAAAATGGATACATGATTTAGATATTAAGGGTGACACCACAAGCAAATTAGGGAAACATGTAATAGCTTGCCTGTCACATCTATGGATAAAGACTTAACTTCTGATCAAACAAGGGACAGAGAGCACTACAGTATGCAGAAGGGATAATTTTGATTATATTAAATTAAAAAGTTTTTGCATAGATAAAATGAATGCAAAAAGATAGAAGGATAACAAAGCTGGGAAAATTTTTGAAGCAAGTATCTCTGATAAAGCCTCCTTTCTTAAGCATATACAGAACTAAATCAAATTTATAAGAATACAAATCATTCCCCAATTTTTAAGTGGGCAAAGATATAAAAAGGCAGTTTTCAGATGAAGAAATCAATGCTATTGATAGTTATAAGAAAAAATACTCAAAATCATTATTGATTAGAGAAATGCAAAGTAAAACAACTGTGAGCTACCACCTCATACCTATTAGATTGACTAATACAACATTATATATATATTGGAGAGGATGTGGGAAAGTTGGGATACACCAGTATTGTTAGTGGAGTTGTGAACTGATCCAATCTTTCTGGAGAACAATTGGGAATTACTCTCAAAGGACTATAAAGCTGTGCATACCCTTTGATCCAAAAATGCCACTACTACATCTGTATCCCAAAGGCATAAATCAAAAGGAGAGAAAAGGACTTATTTGTTAAAAAAATTCTTATAGCAGCTCTTTTTATGGTGGCAAGGAACTGGAAATTGAGGGGATGTCCAACAATTGGGGAATGACTGAACAAGCGGTTGCACATGATTATGACAGAGTATCATTTTACTAATGACAAGGAGGATAATTTCAAAAAAAGCCTGAAAAGACCTATACGAAGTGATACAAAATGCAGTAAGCAGGAGAACAACAAACATAATATGTTTTTTGTTTCTTTTCTCTATTTTGTATTTGTGTTCTGGACATTGAGTCTAAAATAAAATTAAACAACAAACAAAAAAGAAAACAAAAAAACACTAGAGATTATTGGGATAAATGGAAGTTTCCTTAAAATGATAAGTAATATCTGCCTAAAACCATCAGCAAACATTATCTGTAACAGCAATATTTGCTGACGATCAACTGAATGCCAGCAATTCTCAACAATACAATGATACAAAACAATTCCAAAGAACTTGTGATGAAAAAATGCTATTTACATCCAGGAAAAAGAACTGATAGAGTCTGAATGTGGGTCAAAACATACTATTTTTCACTTTATTGTTTTCCTGATATATTTTTTTTGAGGAAAATCTTTTCTTTCCACAACAATAATATAGAAATATGTTTTATGTGATTGCACATATATAACCTTCATCATATTGCTTATTGTCTCAGGGAAGGGAGAGGAGAAAGAGGAAGGGAGAGAATTTAGAACTCAAAACTTAAAAAGATAAAGTAGAAGCTCACCTACCAGAGTCTAAGTTCCTAGAAGCAAAGTTTGAGTAAGAGGAAAAAGATGGTTATCGGGTTTTATAATTTGATAATGGCAAAAAGTGGAAGAGACTGAACCAAGACACTTGGGTGATATCTTGTTTTCTCAACTTCATGCCTTTATAGAAATGGGGGAAATAATAAGGCTTTTAATTTCATACTGGATATAAAGCTATGTGGATGGGTTCCTTTTCAAAGTGAGAGAAAAGTGAAGTGCGTTTGATATCTTACCAGATTTCATGTGTTTCTCTCACAGGTTGCAAGGTTGCTGTTTTTCTGAAGTTTGTTGTTGGAATCTCTCCTTGGCTCTGAAGAGCAATCAAAATTTAACTCATCTGAACCTGGGGGGTAACACCTTGGGTAATGATGGAGTAAAACTTCTATGTGAGGCCTTCAGGGATACAAGCTGCAGATTGCAGGAGTTAAAGTAAATTACCACATTTAAAAAAAAATCCTCCTACTTGAATTTAGAGAAGGGGGAACCCTAAAGAGTAGCATGATATGGGAAAGCAATACTGGAATGTTTGTAGAAAAGAAAGGGGATGATATACCCATTAACATTCATTAGGATATGACCTAAACTGTAGTAGGGATGTTAGCAGAGTCAGTAATGTGATTAGCAGCAACTTTCTTTGCCCCAGGCCTTGACAGCTGCTCTAGGAGTTCAGGTTGGCTTTTTTTTTCTTGATTAAAGATCATCTCTCCCCACCAGCCCCACTTCATAGGTTAAATGACTCTCTATCAGATCCCTGATATTCCATTTCTGATTATTTAGCATCAAGTATTTATTTATTTAACATGAGAAAAGACTTAAGGGTGCTATGAGAAGAAATGTAGGGCTAAGGACTAGGTTTTGGTAGGAGGAGGGTAGGGTAAAGGGTGGGTCTATAAAACTTGCACTATATTCAGGGGTTGTGGGTGTGAATCCCTTATCATATTTCCTCCTTTCTTTGTCTCTGGTAGACTATGGAGATCCTGTTTCACCAAAGAAGGCTTTCTCCATCTCTTTGGTGTACTCAAAAACAACCAAAACTTGACCCATTTAAATATTGCTGGAAACACAATGGGGAATGATGAAGTGAATCTATTGTGTGAAGCTTTGAATCATCCAAATTGCAACTTGCAGAAGCTGACGTAAGTCTTAGTCTGTTCATAGAAGAAGGGTTTGGGTGGGGGACAGGAACAGAAAGAGCTGTTGCTAAGACTGTCAAATAATAGCAAGGCTACAAGGTATCAGTGGTAGATTCATATTCTTGTCTTTTATGAGTGGAATCTTGGATAACAAATTTTTCCATTGTTATGGAAGAAATACCTCCTTTGTGAGTTCATGCTCTAGGTGACTACAAAACAAAATCCAATACTCATCTAAAATTATAGAAATCATGGTAATAATTGGACTTTTACTTCATAAAACAGTTTACAAGAAAACATTTTATTTAATGAAGAATTGTTAAAGACCTTTGCAATAAGTTTAGAGGTAAAACAAGGATGCACATTATGATGATTACTATTCAACATAGTGCTAGAATGCTGGCACCCAGTCCAAGCCTCACCTGGTTATTGTTTGAAGTGCTGATGGCTGAGTGTGAGTGTAAACAGCAATTGTTTCTGATTTGGCCAGAAACCCCGAGGGTCTTCCTTTCCCAGACTGATTTTTTAAAAAAAATTTTGACTTGATAAAGGAGAAAATTCTTCACCTCATTCCTTTCCTAGTCTTAATTACTGAATTGGTATTGCCTTAGTCATATTGAGACCTGGGAAAGACTTTAGATTAAAAAGGGCAAGGTCTCCCACTGCATCTGGGGTTATCCAAGTCATCCTGATCTGTATTTTGCCACTGGACCCATACAACTGTGGGGGAGGGAGTGAGGATGGTGACTTTGCACAGCCCTTCCTCACATAAATCCATTTCACTTGAAAATCATGGCATCACCTTCCTGATGTCATGGTCCTCTTGAAGAATGAAGGACAAACCAAAAATAAAAAACAAAACAAACAAATAAGAATTGCTAGCTCTAGCAATCAATGTGATGAAGCAATTTGAAGAGCAGAGCAGCAGAGTCACACAAGGATAGAAGTTGATACAATTTTATTACTGCTCATAAGGAGACATGGATAAAAATGTTAATAGGGAACAATCTAGGTGCATGGCTCCAGTTATAACTGGCCCGCAACTGAAGGCAGCACAGAGAAGGGAAGCTTCTGAATGTGGAGTCATGCAATGGTTTTTACACTGGTTGAAGGACATAGAACCCATTAGGATTCAAAATTAAATAAATTTTCAATAAAGATCTAGCTGGCAACAAGAGGATAATGATCATCACCTACTCTTCGACCTTACCTCAGCTCCATACAATTGTCATGCTCTTGATTATGCCTTCACCTATAAATGCAGCACTTCTATGGTCGTGAACCCTTCATTTCTTTTATCTAATCATAGTTTGTTTTCAATCCACCTCTTCTGCAGCCTTTCAACCACATTGACTCTAATACCTTGAACTTTTTTTTCCCCAGTCTATAAACCTTGCATTTGTTACATATTTTTTTCTTTCTCCCTCTTGACCCACTGATATATCACTTCAATTCTTCATTGTTCTCATCTCTTGAATCTTTTGATGCCCCATTTTCCACTTAATCTAGTCTTGCCCACCATTAGCCTTCACTTGCTCCTACTAGCCTGTCTTTGCTCCTATTCATGTGCTACTTAATGAAGATGGATAAATCATGAAACTTTGCTCACTGGATTACACTACAAATAAATGCTATAGTCTTCTCCCATTTTTCTTAGATTCCTTGACAAGACTGTCTCATAGATAATATCTCTAATTCCTTTTCTCTGATTTATTAATCATCACAGTTTGGTTTCTGACCTTTTTATTCTACTTAATCTGTTTTCTCCAAAGTTAGCAATGTTTTTTTTTTTCACTGCAAAATCTTAGACATCTAGGTAATTTAATAACCCAGTCTTTGACAAAGTGGAAAACATCAATTACCTAGCAAATTCTCATGGGGCACACTTTCCTGGGCTCTCTTTTCTTTTCCCCCTATTCTATTTCTTGTCTATCTTTTTTAGATCTTCAATATTAAGGTCATGTATTGTGTAATGTGTCATAACTTGGTCAGTCTCATTTCTCTCAGACTGTTTTCCAGGTTTCCCAGTAGCTTTAATTAAATAAAGAGTTTTTTTTTCCCCTAGGTAATTCTACTTTATCAAAGATTGGCATATTGAACTAATATTATTCCTGAATCTCCCTCATCTACTCTGTTCCATTAATTGATCTTTCTAATCTTTAACCAACATAAGATAGTTTGATGATTTCTGCTTTATAATATGTGTTGAGGTATGGAAATGTTATTCTTCCTTTTCCTAACTTTTCATCATTTTCCTTGATAATCTAGATATTTTGTTTTGTAAGATGAATTGTGTTATTTTATCAAGTTTTGCAATTTATCCTCTTGGAAATTTGATTCTTATAGCATTAAAAGTATAAATTAATTTTGCTATTATTTTAATATTGTGGTTCCATATTCTACTCAAATTCCAAAAATTCTGTCTCCTTTTTATCTTTTGTTTTACAGTATTTATTCATACATGTCTGAACTTATTTACTAGATCTACAAGCCACATTTCCTTCCATTGTTACTGATTTTTCTAGTGATTTATCTTTTTATGATCAACGTATTTGAATTCTCTTTTTCCTGAAATCTTTGGTAATTTCAGTCTTCTTTTATCCCTTATTGCTCACTTTCTGACTCCCTCTCCTTTGAGAGGCTTCCTTGGAGGCAGAATATTAAAGTGTCTCAGCCTCTTCCCACAATGGGTAATTTATGGTTCACCACCTTAGGATTATAGCCCAACTGAGTTTTGAGTGATCAGAACTGTTACCAGCCAGATGTTTTTCTCTTTCCCTTAGCCTTGATGGAGTGCTGCATAGTATGCCTCATCTTCCACCCCACACATCCACATTCATAGTATCCTGTTCTACTCTCTTTATTATTTATTTCTTGGTCCACCAGCAACATTTCAGAACTTTTCAGAACTGGTGCTACAGGGTTGTCTGTCCCAGCCTTAACAGTTCAGAACTTTGTAGTACTGGTGGTAAAATGTTGTGTAATGCCTCCCTCTACAGGCTTTTGTTTCTGAGGAGCTATTTAGAAAAATTCCCACAGTCTGGAACTGCAGTTTCCATGGCACTGGAAAGATGAAAGGGAGTTGGACTGGAGTCTACTATTTCACTTAGTGATTTTATCAGTTGCTAGAGATATAATTATCATCTCTAAACCGATGACTCTCAAATCTACTTATCTAGTCCTAAATTCAGTTGACCTCCAATCTCTAATTTCTAATTTCCCCTGTAACATCTCAAAGTAGATATACTACATACATGTTAAACTAAATATATCTAAAACTGAACATATTCCCCCCAAAAATAATTGTCCCCTCTTCTTAGGTCTCCAATTATTGGAGGGGCAGAGGCAAGATGGCAGGATAATGGCAGCAACCCAGCAGAACAATCTCAACATTTATTTCTAAACAACTTTAAAATTATGCCTTAAATTGAATTCTGGAGGGACAGAGCTAACAAAAGATCATGGTGTGATATTTCAAACCTAAGACAACTGAGGATGTCAGCGTGAGAGGTCTGTGATACAAGAATGGTGGTCAACCTTGAGTACTCACAGTGGCATAGAGGTAGTGGTTGACCTTGTACACAGCTGTGACAGCAGCAGTAGCAGCTTCAGGAACTCTCAGTCCAGAGATGATAAGAAAATCAGACAAATGGTCTGAAAATATTATAGGGGTTCCTTTGATGGCACTTAGTGCAGGATAACCTGGTGCTATTTTGCAACTCTACTATCCATACACAATCCAGGTCCACAGTTCTAGGATGGAAAGGAGTGGTGGAACCTGTGGCCACAGAAATGTCATAGTTCTAGGGCCAAAATAAACTCTAGGACTTGTGGGTACTGTGGAGAAGATTCCTGAATAAAGACCAGGTTCTAGACCAGGAGAGCAGTAACCACACTTCTCCCTAGATCACACCATCCTAGAAGCACAAAAGACATGTAGATCCCCAGAAATAGCTCTGAAAACAGAAGTACAACAAAGTCAGAAGCTTGGAACAGTGCCTCTCTACTCCCAGTGCCCCCACAAGGTGAGAAGAGCCTAACTTTAATATAAAGTTTAAAGTTAAAAAAGGCTGGAAAAGTGAATGAAAAACTAAAAAAAAAATATGACTTGACTACAAAAAGTTATTATGGTGATAGAGAAGATCAAACAAAAACTCAGAAGACATCAAGCTGCACGTGAAAAAAAACTAAAGACATAGCATGAATGAAAAAGTCAAATTGGACAGAAGCCAAATGGTACCAAAATGGTAAAAGAGGTGCAATCATTGACTAACAAGAAGAATTCCATAAAAGGCAGAATTGACTAAGTTTGCTGAAGAAGATAATTCCTTAAAGATTAGAATGGTGCAAGTGGAATCTAATGACAACATGAAACATCAAGAAAAAAAAACACAAAACCAAATCAAAAGAATAAAAAAAAACCTAGAAGAAACTGTGAAATATATAAATGAAGAACAACTCACCTGGAAAAATAGTTCCAGGAAAGATAATTTAAGAATAATTGGACTTCTTGAAATCCTGATAAAAAAATAAGCCTAAATATCACTTTTCAAGAAATTATTAAGGGAAAATGTCCTGATAATCTATAAACAGAAGTTAAAATGGAAATGTAAAGAATCCACTTATCACCTCCTGAAAGAGCTCTTAAAATGAAAATTCCCCAGAATATTATAACCCAATCCCAGAGGTCTCAGGCTAAGAAAAATATTCTAGGTATCCAGAAATAAACATTTTAATATCATGGAGCCACAGTCAGAATAATGTGAGATTTAGCAGCTTCCACATTAAAGGATCAGAGGGCTTGAAATAAGATATTCTGGAGGGCAAAACAGCTATGCGACAATTAAGAACCCAGAAAACTGAGTGATCCTTCAGGAGACAAAATAGGATATGCAATAAAATAGAGAACTTTCAAGTATTCCTAATGAAAAACCTAAAGCTGAATAGAAATTTTTTCTTTCAAATACAAGACTCAAGAGAAAAATAAAAAAAAGTTAACATAAATGAGAAATCGTGAGGGATTCAATAAGGTTAAACTTTACATTCCTACATGGGAAAAAAAGTGTAACTCCTAAGAGCTTTCTCATTATAAAGAGAGTTAGAAGAAGTATATATAGAGCACAGATATGAGTGAATATGATGGGATGACATGTAAAAAATAAACAAATTTAAGGGGTGAGAAAGGAATGCACTTGGGGAAGGGGAAAGAGAGCAGTTGAATGAAGTAAATTATCTTACATTAAAGAGACATGATAGAGCTTTTGCAGTAGAGGGGATAATGAGGGAGGTGGGAGTAATGATTGGACTTACTCTCATTAGAATTGACTGAAAGATGGGGCAACTAGGTGGTGCAGTGAGTAAGAGTGCCAGCCTTGGAGTTGGGAGGACCCGGGATCGGTTCTGGCCCCAGATACTTAACGCCCACACACACACACACACACACACACACACACACACACACACACACACA
>NW_027187256.1:3555619-3571053 GCF_028583685.1 Petaurus breviceps papuanus | reverse complement strand
ACACACACACACACACACACACACACACACACACACACACACACACAAACTGGCCATGTAACCTTGGGCAAGTTACCTAACCCCAATTGCTTTAAAAAAAAAAAGAATTGTTTGAAAGAGAAAATAATATATATGCCCATTTTTGTATAAAAATTTGTATTACCCTACAGGAAAGTAGGAGGTATGGGGATAAGAAAGGGATGGACTGAGAAGGAGGGAGGGTGAATTGGGAGAACCAGTAGTCAGGAGCAAAACTTTTGAGGAGGAACAGAGTGAAAGGAGTTGGAGAGTATGATAAACAGGGTAATTGGATAAAGAGAAACTCAGTATTTATAAATGTGAAAAAAATTTACAAAAAGTTTTTCTGATAACGACCTCACTTCTCAAACATGTAGAAAACTGAGTAAATTTATGAAAATAAGAGCTATTCCCCAATTGATAAATGGTCAAAGCCTATGAACAGACTGTTTTCAGATGAAGTAATCAAAATTATGTAGTCACATACAATTTCCCCAAATTACTATAATTTTTGAAATGCAATTTAAAATAGCTCCAATGTACAGTTCCATATGTATCAGATTGGCTAATATGACAAGAAAAACAAAAACAAGACAAATGTGAGAGGGGATGTCAGAAAACTGTGACATTGAGTCATTGTTTGTGAACTGATTCAACCATTTTGGAGAGTAGTTTGGAACTATTCTTAAAGGGCTATAAAAACATGTATACCTTTTTTCCTAGCAACACCAATAATAGGTATGTATCCCAAAGATTTTAAAAAGGAAAAGTACCTATATATTACAAAAAAAATATTCATAGAAGCTCTTTTAGCGATGACAAAGAATTGGGAATTGAGAAGATGCCTATCTATTGAGGAATGCCTGACCAAGTTGTGGTTTATTATTGTTATGAAATACTATTGTATTATAAATAATGACGCATAGGATGTTCAGAAATGTGTGAAAAGACTTACATGAACTGACACAAAGTGAAATGAGCAGAACCAAGAGAAGACTGTATGCAGTAATAATGATATTGTACAAAGACCAATTGTGAATGACAACTATTTTCAGCAATACAATGATCCAAGATGATTCCAAAGAATTTATGATGAAAAATGCTGTACATATTCAGAAAAAGAAATGATAGAGTTTGAATGCAAGTCAAAACCTACATTTTTAAAACTTCTTTATTTTTTTGTCTTTGTTTTCTTTTACAAAATGACTAATATGGAAATATATTTTACATGACTGAACATCTATATCAAATTGTTTGCCATCTCAAGGATGGTGGAGGGGAGGGAGGCAGAGATTTTGGAATTCAAAATTTAAAAAAATGTTTTTTTACATGCAACTGTGGGGAAAATATTAAATATATTTTTAAAATGAAAACCTCCCAAAATAAATTGTCAAGTAAAATTTCCCCATTATCATAGAACCATGGGGTAAAATCAGAATTGAGACAATTCACTGATCACTTCCTAAAAGATATCCCTAAGTGAAAACTTATAAGAATATTATTGCCAAATTCGAGAGCTCCAAGGATAAGGAGAAAAGAAGAAAATGTATGCAGCAAGAAAGAAACGAATTAAATATCATGGAGACACAGTCAAATTCTCTCAGAATTTAGCAACTTCTACATTAAATCAGTTGAGGGCTTGGAACATGATATTCTGGAACACAAAGGAAATAGCATTACAACAAAAAAAATAATCTACCTGGCAAAACAACATAATCCTTCCAGTGGAAAATGGATATTTAATGAAATAGAGGACTTTCAAGCATTCCCAGCAAAAAGACCAGAGATAAATAGAAAATTTGACATTCAAACACAAGACTGAAGCAAAACACATAAAGGTATAAATGGAGGAGGAGTGATTAAGGACTCAATAAGTTTAAACTGTTTTTTGAAATAAGATACATATAACTTCTAAGAACTTTATCCTTATTAGAGCACTTAGAAGGAGTCTACACAGAGAGCATGGGTGTAAATTGTTTCTTTTGGGATGACCTAAAAAAATGAAGGGTTGAGAAAGAGGAATCACTGGGAGGATGAAAAGAGAAGAATGGTATATTTATTTCATATAAAAGAGGCATGCAAAGAAGAACTTTTACAGTGTAGGAGAAAATGGAGGGGATGGTAGATAATGTTTGAACCTCACACTCATCAGAATTGATTCTAGAGGGAAGGATACACACACACTCAGTTGGGTATAGAAATATATCTTACCTGACAAAGAAATAGCAGGGGAAAAAGAGAAGAGTAAGGACTGATAAAAGATAGATCAAGGGAGACAATGATCAGAAGCAAAAGAGAAGTAAAGAGAGAGAGAGAGAGAGAGAGAGAGAGAGAGAGAGAGAGAGAGAGAGAGAGAGAGAGAGAGAGAGAGAAGGATTAATAGGAGAAAATAGCATAGAGAGAAATATGAGTTAGTGATCATAGCTATGAATGTCAGTGGAATGAACTCACCCATTAAACAAAAGTGGATAGTAGAATGGATTAGACATTAGAATCCAACTATATGTTGTTTCCAAGAGACATACTTGAAACAGAAAAGCACCCACAGAGTTCAAATAAGTGTCTGGAGAACACTCTATTATGCTTCAGTTGAAGATAAAAAGATAAATGGCAACCATAATCTCAGACAAAGCAAAAGCTAAATTAGATCTAGTAAAATCAAATAATCTGTGAAGTTACTTTGTCTTTGTATCCTAATAACCTGCCATAATGACTGATATAGTAGCTATTCACATGCTTGCCAATGATTGATTGACTTAGATCTGATAATTTTAATTTCTTTTCAAATAATTTAGTAAAATTGTAAACAAAATTGGGTTTCAAGAGTTATCTGTGCAACAGTCAACTGAGTAAAAAGTATATAGACAAAAAGCATTTAACTGTTCTGATTAATGTCTCAAGATTCCTACCCTCAATCTTCTGTTTCTTCCTGATACTGTATGAATTCCTGTTTTTGGTAGGAAAAAATGTTTTTTCATTTTATTCATGCCAGTGCATGAGAATATTTTAGTGATTAGAAAAAAAGGATAATCTTCTGTGATAATGAACCTTTGTGACCTTTATATTTTCACAGACTCAGCAGATGGCAATTAAGTGAAGAAGCCCAAAGAGTGCTAGATGACATAAGAGAGAGTCATCCTCATCTGATAATTGAAACTTCCAACTGATTCAATTCAATAAGTGTACACCTCCTGAAAGAACTCCCAAAATGAAAACTTCCAGGAATATTATAGTCCAAATCCAGAAATGCTACCAGTAGGCATAAAGAAATCACTCAAATATCATGTATCCACAATCAGGATCATGCATGATATATCATCTTCCATGTTTCCAGCTTCCTCCATTCCAGGAGGGCTTGGAATATGATATTCCAGAAGGCACAGGAGCTAAGATTATACCCAATATTAACCTACAAATAAAAACTGAATATATTCTTTCAGAGGGAAAATAGACATTTAATAAAAACAAATAATTTTCTAGCAATCCTGATGAAGAGACCAGATTGGAAGTGAAAAAATGACATTCAAATGCAAGACTGAAGAAAAGCCTAAAAAGGTAAATATGGATGAAAATCATAAGGAACTTCATAAAGTTAAACTGTTTACATTCCTATATGGGAAGATGATAGATGTAACTCCTAAGAATTTTATCATTATTAGGGTGGTAAGAAGGAGACTACATTGGCAGAGGAATTGGTGTGTCTATTATGCTGGAATGATCCAGGGAGGGGAGAGAATGGAATGACAAGAAAAGGAGATGCACTGGGAGAAGGGATAAAAAAGAGAAAGAATGGAGAAAATCATCATCTTGTGTAAAAAAAATGCATGCAAAGAAGAGTTTTACAATGGAGAGTAAAATGGGGGGAGCAGGCAACACTTGAAGCTAGATAACAGCTGAACTGGTTCAAAAATAGAATCAAATACACAGACACACACAGAGTTAGTTTTACAACTTCATCATACCAAGCAGGGAAATAGGAGGGGAAGGGGCTAAGAGAAAGGGGGGGGGGGAGCATAGTAAGAGGGAGGGTAGATAAGGGAGACAGAGATAAAACAAACAAAAATTTAAAAGATTTTTAAAGAGAGGACAGGGTGGGAATAAAAGGATATACAGAAAAGAATAAGATAGAGGAAAATACACATTTTGCAATTACAACTGTGAATGTAAATGGGATGAACTCACCCATAAAATGGAATATCAAAATTGATTAGAATCCAGACTCCAACAATGTGGAGACACACATAAAAGATAAAGATGCACATATAGAGTAAAAATAAGGGGCTAGATGCCATACCAATCAAAATTACCAAAAAAAAAATATTTTATAGAGCTAGAAAAAATAACAAAATTCATGTGGAAGAAGAAAAGGTGCTGAATATCAGGGGAATCAATGAAAAGAAATGTTAGGGAAGGTGGACTTGGAATAATATATCTTAAGATGTATTATGAAGCAGCAATGATTAAAAATATTTGGTACTGGCTAAGAAATAGAGTGGATCAGTGGAATAAGTTAGGTACAAAAGAGACAGTAGTCAACCACTATAGTAATCTTCTGTTTGATAAACCCCTAAATTCCAGCTTCTGGGATGAGATCCCTGTTTGACAAAAACTGCTGGGAAAATTGGAAAATATTTTGGCAGAAACTTGGCATAGACTAACATCTGACACCATATACCCAAATATAGTCCAAGTGGGCACATGATTTAGATATAAAGGCTGCTACTATAAGCAAATTAGGAGAGCAAGGAATAATGTGTCAGATTTATGGAGAATGAAGGAATTTATGACTGAACAAGAATTACAGAACATTATGAAATGCAAAATGGATAATTTTGATTATGTTAAAAGGTTTTTGCACAAAGGCAATGCAACCAAGATTAAGAGGGAAGCAGAAAACTGGGAAATAATTTTCACAACCAGTGTCCCTGATAAAGGCCTTATTTCTAAAATATATAGAAAAATGAGTCTAATTTATAAGAATACAAGTGACTTCCCAATTGATAAATGGTTAAAGGATATGGACAGGCAGTCTTCAGAGAAAGAAATTAAAGCTATCTATAATAATATAAAAAATGCTCTAAATTGCTATTGATTAGAGAAATGCAAATCCAAACAACTCTGAGGTACCACATCACACCTATCAGATTGGCTAACATGACAAGAGAGAAAAACTAAAAATGCTGGAAAGCGTGTGGGAAATTTTGAACAGTAATGCATTGCTGGTGGAGTTGTGAACTGATCCAACATTTTGGAGAATAATTTGGAACTATGCCCAAAGGGCTATAAAAATATGTAGACTCTTCGACCCATCAAAATTCACTTCTAGGGATGTATCCCAAAAAAGATCATTTAAATGGGAAAAGGACCCACATGTACAAAAATATTTTTAGCAGCTCTTTTTGTGGTGGCCAAGAACTGGAAATTGAGGGGATGGCCAAAAATTGGGGAATGGCTTAACAAGCTGTGGTATAGGAATGTAATAGAATATTGTTGTGTTAAAAGAAATGATGAGCAGACAGTCTTCAGAAAAAAACCTGGATAGACTTATCTGAACTGATGCTGAGTGAAGTGAGCAGAACCAGGAGAACATTGTACATAGTAATAACCACATTGTGTGATGATTGACTTTGATAGACTTAGCTCTTTTAAGACACGCAAGGACCTAAAAGACCTCCAAAAGATTCATGATGGAAAATTCCATCCACATCCAGGGAAAGAAATATAGAGTCTAGGGGGGTGGAGTCAAGATGGTGGAGTAGAAACAGGACTTCCATGCAGCTCTGACTTCCACCTCCTCCAATTCAGGTAAAAAAATGACTCTAGACAACCTTTGGAGTTACAGAACCCATAAAATGACAGAGAGTAGATAACCTCCCACTGAAGACAGCCCAGCAGGCCAGCAGGAAGGGGCCAGCTCAGCACTCTGGATGCCGAGCCCAGCCCCATGAGAGCTTGAGGTTTTAGCCTCAGGGCCTCCTGACCATCCACCAGCTGGAGGGACTTCATATCACCAGCATCTGTGGCAGTTTCCAGAATTATCAACCCATAGATGACAAAGACAAAGGGTGGTCAGTGTAGACTTTGTGGGAACAGTGAGTTTGGGAGTGTGATCCATACTTTGCCCCCAGGATGAGAAGGAGCTGAGGCTCCATGGCCATGCTGCTTCAGAGCTCCTGGCCTGCAGATTGTAGGGGGACCAAGCTACCGGTCTGAGGGGTAATTGTTCTTGCTCTAACCTGCTTGGATATGGATTGCAGTCTAAGGTGGAGGTCCTGGGGTGTGTGACCAGTTTTCAAGAGAGTGTTGAGGGGAGGCTAGGTGGTGCAGTGAGTAAAGTGCTGGCCCTGGAATCAGGAGGACCAGACTTCGGTTCCAACCTCAGACACTTAAAACACACACACACACACACACACACACACACACACACACACACACACACCTTAGGCAAGTTACTTGACCTCAATTGCCCTCCAAGAGGCAAAAAAAAAGAGAGAGAGTGTTGAGGCTTCAGAGAGCACACCCAACTAATAGCTCCAGCATCTGTGAAAATCCAAGCATTTGGGATAGAGCTCCCCTTTCTGGAAACATAATTCTACTGTGGCAAAAGGCTCAAAAATCAAGTAATTGAGTGGTAACATGAGCAAGCAAAGGAAGCAAAGCAAACAGAGTAATCGAACATTAGACTCCTATTTTAGGGACAAAAAGGATCAAAGCATGGAACAGGAGGGAGACAACAAAGTCAGAACTCCTGCACCAAAAGCTTGCAAGAAAAATATGAGTTAGTTATAGGCCATAGAGGAGCTTAAAAAGGATTTTAAAAACCAAATAAGAGAAGTGGAGGAAAAATTGGGAAAAGAAATGAGAACAATGTAAGAAAATTATGAAATGAGAGTCAACAACCTGACTGAAGACAATACCTTCAAATTAGACTAACTCAGATGGCAAAAGAGGCTCAAAAATCAATGAGAAGAATGCCTTATAAAGCCACATTTGCTAGATGGAAAAAGAATCTCAAAAGCTCACTGAAGAGAATCATCCCTTCAACATTAGATTGGAGCAAATGGAAGCTAGTGACTTTATGAGAAATCATGATACTATTAAACAGATCCAAAAAAAAATAGAAGTCAATGTGAAATGTCTCATTGGAAAAACCACTAACCTGGAAAAATAAATCCAGGAGAGAGAATTTAAAAATTATTGGACTACTTTAAAGTCATGATCAAAAAAAGAACCTAGAAATCATCCTTCAAGAAAATCTCAAGGAAAATTGCCCTGATGTTTTAGAACCAGAGGGCAAAATAGAGTTTGAAAGAATCCACTGATCACCTCTTGAAAAAGATCCCCAAAAGAAAGCTACTAGGAATATTATAGCCAGGTTCTGGAATTCCCAGATCAAAGAGAAAATATTACAAGTAGCCAGGAAGAACCAATTTGAATATTGTGGAAACACAATGAGTATAACACAGGATCTGGCAGCTTCTACACTGAGGGATTGAAGGACTTGGAATATGATACTGCTGAGGTCAAAGGAGCTGGGATTAAAACCAAGAATCACCTACCCAGCAAAACTGAGCATCATCACATTTCAGGGGAAAATATGGTCATTCAGTGGTATGGAGGACTTTCAAGCATTCTTGATGAAAAAACCAGAGTTGAAAAAAAATTTGACATTCAGATACAAGAAGCAAGAGAAGCATGAGAAGGTAAACAAGGAAGAGAAATCATAAGGAACTTATCAAAGTTGAACTATTTGCGTTCCTACATGGAAAAATTATAATTGTAACTTATGAAATTTTGTCAGTTTGAGAATAGTTGAATGGAATAGTAATGTGTGTATGTATATATATATATATATATATATATATACACACACACACATACATATATATGTATGTCTTCATGTATATATGTATACATACATAGATATCTATATAGGAGGGTATATGGGCTTATGAATACATATGTGAGTGTGTGTATACATGTGTACAGGTATACATAGACAGAGGGCACAGGACTAATTCAATAGGAAGGGATGATACTTAAAAGGTGAAATTAAGAGGTGAGAGAGGAATATAATGAGAGGAGATGGGGAGAACTGGGGTAAATTGAGAATGGGGTAAATTATTTAATATAGAAGAGGTAAGGGAAAACTGTTACAATGGAGGAGAACAGGAAGGCAAAAGGGAATGAGTCAACCTTATTCTCATTGAACTTGGCTTAGGGAGGGAATGACATACACACTAAATAGGGTAGCTCACCCTACAGGAGAGTAGAGGGGAAGGAGATGAGAGGGGGAATAATGGAAGGGAGGGCAGGCTGAGGGGGGGGGAAGAGAAGTTGGAAGCACCCACTTTTGGAAAGGGACAGGATCAAAGTAGAGAATGGAACCAGTGGGGGCTGGGATAGGATGGAGGGAAATATAGTCAGTCTTTCACAATATATCCACCATGGAAATGTTTTGCTTGGCCACACATGTACAACCTATATTGAATTGTTTATCTTCCCAGTAAGGATGGGTGACAAGAGAGACAGGGAAAGAATCTGGAATTCAAAGTTTTAAAATCAAATGTTCATAGATATGTTTATATTTGTATATATGTATTATTATTACTATTTAAATGCAAATGTTAAATAAGATATATAGGCACTGGGGCATAGAGATACACTGTGCCCTACTGGAAAGTCAGAGGGGTACAGGGAAAGATAAGGGAGAGAGCAGATTGGGGGAGGGGATATTCAATGTGATCACTATTTTGGGGTGGTGGGTAGGGGAAAAATGGGAAGAAAATTTGTAACTCAAAATCTTGTGGAAATAAATGATCTAAACTAAAAAGTAAAAAAGAGAAAAAAAGAAATATAGATTCTAAATACAGATCAAAGCATATTATTTGCTCTCTCTTTTTCTTTCTCATGGTTTCTCCCATTTATTATAATTTTTCTATACAACATGAGTAATGTGAAAATATGTTTAATAAGAATGTGTGTATATGTGTGTGTATATATATATATATGGAGAGAGAGAGAGAGAGAAAAGATCAATGATTTAAGTATAAAACTAAAAAAAACAACAACAACAAATTAAAAATCTCCAATTAAACACCAAAATACAAATCCAGGACCAGATAGATTAACAAGTTAATTAACAAGTTAATATGGATCATATAATTACAATACAAAATAAGCTGTTTGAATAAAAGGTAAAAAAGGGAATTCTAATAAATGCATTTTATGACAAAAAATATAATCTTGATGCCTAAAACCAGAGGAATCAAAACAGAGAATGAAAATTAGTCTAATATCTCTAATGGAAATGAATGCAAAAAATGTAAATAGGGGCAGCTAGGTGGCACAGTGAATAGAGCACCAGCTCAGGAGTCAGGAGGACCTGGGTTCAAATCCAGCCTCAGACATTTAACACTTAGTAGCCATGTGACCTTGGGCAAGTCATTTAACCCAAATTGCCCTGCCCTTCCCTCTCCAAAAATAAAAAAAAATCATAATTAAAATATTTGCAAAGAGATTAAAATAATATATCACAGAAATAATTTGTTATGATCAGGCTGGCTTTTTCTCAGAAATTCAGGGCTAGCCTGGTAATAGGAAAACTATTAGCATGATTGATATATTTTTATAATAATTGATTATATTAACAATAAAAAGAAAAAAATGATATCACTTAAATCAATGCAGAAAAAGCTTTTGAGAAAATACAACCCTCATTCTTTCTAAAAACATTTGAAAAATAGTATTAAATGGAACATTTCTCGAGTAGTATCTATCTAATGACAAGAACAAGAATTGTATGAAAAGGGATAAACTAGAAGTCTTTCTAATAAGCTTAATGGTGAAGGAAGAATATTATCATTATTTATGGTGAATATTTTACTAGAAATGCTAACTATAGTAATAAGACAAGAGAGAATTGAAGACAATGAGGAATCAAAACTATCACTTTTTGCAGATGATAAGATGATGCACTTTAAGAATTCTAGAGTGTCAACTTAAAAAAAAACTAGTCAAAACAACTAATGACTTTAATAAAGTTGCAGGATATACAATAAAACCTCAAAAAGGACTAGCATTTCTATATTTTACCAGCAAAACCCATTAGGAAAAAGATAGAAAGAGAAATGCCATTTAAAATAACTACAGGTACCATAAAATACTTAGGAGTCTACCTGCCAAAACACACATCAGAACTATATGAACAGAATTACAAAATATTCTTCACAAAATATAGAGCTAAGTAGATGTAGATATATTAAATGCTCATAGTTAGACCAAGCCAATATAACAAAAATGACAATACTACATAAATTAATTTATTCATTAGTTCCATTTCAATGAAACTACCTAAGAATTATTTCACAGAGAAATAGAAAATATAATTTTAAAAATTCATTTGGGAGAAGTATATCAAGGGAATCATCTTTTTTTTTTTTTTTTTAACAAGAAGGAAATAGGCCTAGCAGTGTTTTTGCTGTGGTTATTCCGTCATTTTCAGTCATGCATGCCTCTTTGTGAAGCCATTTGGGCAGACACTGGAGAGGTTTGCCATTTCTTTCTCGAGTTTATTTTACAGATAAGGAAACTGAGGCCAACAAGGTTAAGTATTTTGTGTAGGATCACATAGCTAGTACATGCTGGAAGCCAGATTTGAATGCAGGAAGATTAGTTTTTGTTTTGCTTTGTTTTGTTTTTTCTTGAATTCAGTCCCAGTGCTCTGTCCACTGTGCCACCTAGCTTCACCAGACCTAGCAATACTAGATTTCAAACTGTACCACAAAACTATAATCATCAAGACACTTTGTTACTGGATGTTAAAACAGAATTGTTGATAAACTGAACAGATTATACTCACAACATACAGAAGAAAATAAATACAGTAACCTAATGTTTCATAAACAAAGATCTCAGTTATTAGGGCAGAACTCATTATTTTTCAAAAACTGCTTGGAAAACCTGATAACACTGGCAGAAATTGGTCATTGACCAATATCTCACACCATATACCAAGATGAGCTCAGAAGTGATACATGATTTAGACATAAGGAGTGATAAAATAAGTAAATTAGTGGAACATGTTAGAAGTTACCTGTCAGATCTATGGATAGAGGATGAATTCTTGACCAAACAAGAAATAGTGAGGTTCATTGGAGGTATGATGGGTAATTTTGATTGTGTAAATTTTTTAAAGGTTTTTTTTTTATATTCAAACAAAACCAATATGGTTAAAATCAGTTTAAAAAAAGCAGCAAAGTGAGAAAAAAATCTGTAAGGGAAGTTTCTCTAATATAGGCCCCATTTCATATATATATATATATATATATATATATATATATATATATATATAGAGAGAGAGAGAGAGAGAGAGAGAGAGAGAGAGAGAGAGGAAAGTTAGCCAAATTTATAAGAATAAGAGCAATTCCTCGAATGATAAGTTGTCAAAAGATCTGAACAGGCATTTTTCAATGAATAATTCACAGCTATAAGTAGACTTATGAAAAGTTCTAAATCTTTAATAACGTTTATGAAGTATTACCTTACACTCATCATGTTGTGTAAGATGACAGAAAAGGTACATAAATACTGGATGGGTAGTGGGAAAATAGGTACTCTAATGAAATATTGGTGGAGCTCTGGACTAGTCCTATCATTCTGGAAAACAAATTAGAATTATATCTAAAAAACTACTACACCATGCATATCCTTTGACCCAGAAATACAATTACTAAGTCTATACCCCAAAGAGATCAAAGAAAAAGAAAAGGGACTCATTGGAACCAAGATACTTATAGCAGCTCTTTCCGTGATGTCAAAGAATTGGAGACTGAAGGAATGCTCAATTGGTGAATGACTGAACAAGTTAATGGTACATGAATATGATAGAATATTATTGTGCTCTGTGAAATTATTAAAGGTATGGTTTTATAAAAACCTGGGTAAGCTTATATGAAGTGATACAATGTGAAATAAGCAGAACCAAGAGAACAATTTGCACAGTAACAGAAATATGTGATGATAATCAATTGTGAAAGACTTAGCAATGCTGATCAACACAATGACCCATCATGTTTCCAAAGGACTTGTGATGAAAAATATTATCCATCTCTAGATAGAGAAGTAATTGATTCAGAGTGCAGATTGAATCACACACACACTCATACACGCACACATTTATAATGTATTTTATAATGTCTTATTTCCTCATCTTCACACAATTCCCTTCCATATTGACTGTTCTCCATGCCTTGAATGCATTCCATTCATAGTTCTATTTTCTCGTTCCTTGTCCTCCAAGTCCCAGCTAAGATTTCATCTTCCAAGAAAAATTCTTCTATGCCTGTAGTGGCAAGCACCTCAGTGGCCCCAGGGTGGCTGCCAACACAGGTTCTTGGATCTGCTTTTCTAAAGGAAAGCAACTCAAAAATGGGTTATCAAGCATACTTTAATCAGTCAAACATGTATCATTTACCTAGTTCAGGGGAAAAAGTTCAGCACCCCAAACTTCAGAGTATACAGACAGAATTATCAAGATAGAGAAACAAATCAGGCAGACAGGTTTCCAAACTGTCCAACCATTACATCCATACCAAATCATGGTTACCAGAGAGGGAACATCAACATCTGGGGTTTTCAAAGCCAGGGGGCTCTCAACAGCTTCCCAGAGTCTCATCTGATCAAATCACACAACACTTCTCAAAGTAAGCCCCAAAACAACACCTCACATCAGGGATTATATAGCCTTCTCCTGGCTCAGAGAATGTCACAACTTCTTGATCCACTGCCTGCCCGTCACCAAGTATCTCCTGAAAAACAAGCCTCCCACCACAGGCTCCAGGTGCACTTAAGCCTAGGGGCAGGGAAGATCTTAAAAATTTACATTCCCATTAAAATGCCAAAATTCCATCTTTCTATGCAAAGCCTTTTCTCACTCCCTTTAATTTTAGTCCCTTCCTTCTTTTGATTATTTGTAGTTTATCTTATCTGTAGATTTTTGTACATTGTAATTTTCATGTTGCCAATTTTATTAGGTTGTGAGCTCCTTGAGAGGTGGGACTGTCATTTGCTTTTCTTTGTATCAGCAGTGCTTAACATGGTGCCTGACACTTTGGAGATGCTCAAATAAATACTTATTGACTGGCATGACTCAGTAAGTTTTACTATTGCTATAGAAAAGCACATAAAAACCAGTGATAGGATTTAGACTAAACAATTGGATGTAACCACCATGTTCCTGCTAAATAATTGGATGTAACCATCCTACTGCAGGTACTTTAGAGTGTAGAAACACTTTTATGATCCATCATGCTGCTACTGTTCAGTTGTTTGGTCATATCTGGCTCTTCATGACCCCATGAACCATAGAAGTCTGTTCAAATTCATGTCCATTGTTTCCATGACACTATTTATCCATTGCATCCTCTACCATCCCATTTTCCCTTTGCCTTATATCTTTCCCTGCATCAAGATCTTTCTCAAATGAGTCCTTCTCACTGTGTATCCAGATTATTTCAGCTTCACCTTCAGTATTTGACCTTCCAGCAAATTGTTGTTGCTGAGTTGTTTCAGTCATATTCAACTCTCTGTGATCTCATTTTTGCTTTTCTTGGAAAAGATACTGGAGTGGTTTGCCATTTCCTTCTCCAGGTCACTTTTAGATTGAATTAACTTCTTTAATTATTGACTGATTTGATGTGCTTGCTGTCCAAAGGACTCAAAAGTCTCTAGCACCACAATTTGAAAGTGTCAATTCCATGGCTTTCAGCTTTCCTTATAGTTCAACTCTCGTGTCCATACATTGCTACTGAAAAACAAAACAAAACACAACATACCTCTGACTATACAGACCTTTGTCGGCAAGGTGATGTCTCTCCTTTTTAGTGTGCCATCCAGATTTGCCATAACTTTCCTTCCAAGGAGCAAGAATCTTTTAATTTCATTATTGCCATCACTGTATGCAGTGATCTTTGAGACCAGGAATATAAAATATGAAGCTACTTCCATTTCTTCTCTCTTTATTTTTCAGGAAATGATGGGACCAGTTGCCAATATCTTATTTTTTTTAATGTTATATCAAGCCAACTTTTATACTCTTCTGTTTCACTCTCATTAAGAGGCTTTTAAATTCTTTACTTTCTGCCATCAGAGTGGTATCATCTGAATATCTGAGACTGTTGATATTTCTTCAGGAAACTTTGATCTGGCCTGATCCATCACACAAAAGAAATATTAATTGAAAACTTTTTTCAGCCAGGCATGGGAATTAATGTCTCTCATACATGATTTATGTATCTAATAGCTGTCCTGAGACAATATTCATGCTTTAAGTTATACCATACAGAGCATCATGGTAAAGAATTCCTTCATTATAGTAGCATATTAGAAAGAACACTTGGTTTAGAGTCAGAAGCCCTAGGTTTGAGCCTGTGGAGGCAAAGAGAGGGGGGAACCTGTATCTTCCTTCTCTTGGCATGAGTAATTCCATTATAGAAATGTAATTCTATTTCTCTCAGCCTTGGAAGTCATGCTTCCTCTTTAGCTTTGTTCTTTAAAACCATATGAACTGTCATTCTTGCTATTAAGCAAATAAAATAGACAGTCACTCCTGTAGGCTAGACAGTGATAATTTTCTGTATTGTGGTTAGAATTTGGATACTTTTCCTTTCTGGTAAGAAAATATTTTCACATAATTTAAATATCTCTTATGTTCCCCCTTGGTCTTCTTTTCTTCAGGATATATAGTTTCTTTAGACTATCCTCATAATATTAACACATAGTTTGAAAAATTGATATTTTATTTTGTATCACCTTAATTTTCAAATATATCCCTTCCTTCTCCTCCAGTGAGTCATCCCTTAGAACAAACAACAAATAAGAAAAATAGAAGTTAAGCAAAATGAAACAAAATATCAACTGAGTCTGACAAAATATATAATATTCTATGCCCAAAGTTCCTCCATCTCTGAAAAAAAAATGGATGAAGGTACATTTTATCAACTCTTGTCTGTGACTGGGTTTTATCAACATAATTACGCTGTGCCCCTTTTTGTTGCTCTATTTCTTCTGTTTAAAATTAGTATGTAATTTTTATAAAAGCAAAGGAAAGTCATTTCCTAACAGAGTCTTTATAAGGTTGCCCAGGTAGCAGATACCTAAGGGTGCAGTGCCCTTTCATTTGAAGGGCATTGTCTCATGAGATGACAGAAATGTCCACAAGAGGGCAGCACCATCAAGAGATTTACACTCTTCCTCCTCCCTTCCCTTCCACAGCAGCTTCTTCCTCATTCTTATATTTCCAGATATTTATCATTTATGGAATTTAACTCTCTCTCTCTCTCCATTCCTCCCTCCCTCCCTCTCTCTCCCTCTCTCTCTCTCTCTGTCTCTCTCCCTCCCTCTCTCTCTCTCTCTCT
>NW_027187256.1:3535633-3555219 GCF_028583685.1 Petaurus breviceps papuanus | reverse complement strand
TCTCTCTCTCTCTCTCTCTCTCTCTCTTTCTCTGTCTCTCTCTCTCTCTTCCTCTTAACAAATGAGTTTATTCATCCCATATCCACTCTAAATGGGAGCCTCCTAATCATTCACTGTCCTTTTTTCTTTTACCTGCCTCTGCCCTTATCCAGATTCATTTTAATTCCAGGGCAACTATAGAGGAGAATGCTCCTAGTGAAAAGTCTCCCCGGGACAGCAGGAGATGAGAGCTTCAACTTTCCAGGGGACTGGGCATTACCTTTTCCCAGTGCTTTTGGAGCTCATCCCCTAGGGATTGGATAGGGGATATAAGCAAGGATCCATAGTTTCCATCTCTACCCCTCCTTTTTGACAGGATGAGGTTTTTTCAGTTTATCCCTTGGTCCCTAACAAGTGTTGGTTCCAGATTATCCCTGATATGTTCCCTCCCCAAGGAATCTCAGCACAGATTTAAAAGCTTGCCTAGGTATTTAGTTCTTTTCAGAAGCTGCTCCTGCTCTCTGTGGCCAGTGGTGAGTTTACCAGTCACTGAGGAAGGGATGTCTGTATAAAGAGAGGTTTAGAGCAAAGGATGAGACTTTGTCAAAAGGACTTTAAGTAAAATAAGCTAACAGTTAGGAAGGAAAACTAGAAACTTCTCTCACTTGTTATTTAAGAGCTAGCTCTTCAGATGGAACAAAAGAAGGGGGTTGGATTGTGTCACATACTAAATACCATCCTTAGCAGCTGAGAGGTCTGCCTTTGACAGCTCTGCTGGGACTCTGGGACATTGTAGGCTGGTGGCCAGCTATCTATTGGAGGGTTGCCTTCCTTAATACTACTATCAAGGACAAGAGTGGGCTCCAAATATCCTAAGAGTCCTGGGTAAGCTTGTTAGGGAGCCATTTGCCATCCCATCACAGGGTGATTTTGCTAAACTATTTTAAAAAATTTATGCTAAAATTCTCCCTTCCCACAGTTAAGGTAAAATAAAAAATCCTGGCATCATACATTGGAAAATACCTCAGAGGTAATCAAATCCAATCCTGTCATTTTACAAATTAGGAGGCTATAATTGAGAGAAGCTAAGCAATTTGCCCACAGATAATAAGTCACTAAGGCAGGATTACAGCTCAGTTCTTCTTGACTCCAAACCTAGCATTTTATTGACTTTACCATCTATTTGCTTCCCCCATAAGGATTTTCAAACTTGAAGGCAGTTGGACAGATAAGGTAGTGAGCAACTCTAGTTATATTTGAGGTTTCAATAGGTAATACTTTCTGAAGGAGGAAACTGGAATCCTTCATTCTGTTGTTTTAATTTCTTTCCTCTAAAGTATTTCTTCACTATTCCAGTTTGGATATATGGTCAGTACATGCTAGAAAATCTCCAGGGCTATCAATTTGTATGTGTCAGGCTATATGACTTGGGTCCATCTTGACTTCCACAGGATGGGAATTAATTCCAGGGATTCCAGTTTTCTCACCTAATGAGTGAAATGGGTTAGTCTAGCTCAAGAGAGAGGACAAAGATTAACAACAGAGAACCTTCGAAGGTAGAGTGAGAGAGTTGGAAAATATGTTGCTTGCTATGAAATGCTTATAATTGGATCATGAGATATTTGGAAATGGCTGAGATACTTATTAAAGTCACGAGTCATTTGCAAATGGCTGAGATACTTAATAAAGGTGCTGACAAATCTTTATCCCTGTCAGATATTTAGGGACAAGCTATTCTTGCAACTATTTATCAGATGAATTGGAGTAGGCAGAGACTGCAGAGGTCTGAAAGGATTGAGGTACCTTTTCCAAACCAAATGTCTTTTATTTACAGGTTTCACCTTCTGGTCAGTTTCTTTCTTTTTTTCTGTCTACTGTCCTCACCTGATTTCCACCCATATCCTTCTCTTCCTCAAATCCTGATCGCAGATATCTATTCTGAATTATCCTTTCCCCTCAGGATTTCATTATGGTGATAAGAAATGATACACTGATCCACCCAGCAGCTTTTCTTCTAGTGGGTATCCCTGGACTGGGATCCAATGTTCACTTCTGGATGGCCTTCCCACTCTGCTTTATGTATGCCTTGGCCACTTTGGGCAACCTCACCATTGTTTTTATCATCCGTGCTGATCAGACCCTTCATGAGCCCATGTATCTCTTTTTGGCTATGCTTTCCACCATTGATATGGTTCTCTCTTCAGTTACCATGCCCAAGATGGCCAGTCTCTTCCTCACAGGAAATCAAGAGATAGAGTTCAACCTCTGTCTGACCCAGATGTTCCTTATCCATGCACTGTCTGCCATGGAATCAGCTGTACTTTTGGCCATGGCCTTTGATCGCTTTGTGGCTATCTGCTACCCTCTGCGCCATGCATCAGTGCTCACAGCTCCTGTTGTGGGGAAAATTGGACTGGCAGCTCTTACCCGTGGCTTTGTCTTCTTTTTCCCCTTACCCTTCATCCTGAAGAGGTTGTCCTATTGCCGGAGTAACACTGTCACTCATTCCTTCTGCCTCCACCAGGACATTATGAAGTTATCATGCACAGATACTACAGTCAATGTCGTTTATGGTCTCTTCATCATCCTGTCTGTCATGGGAGTTGATTCACTTTTCATTGGCTTTTCCTACATTCTAATCCTACAAGCTGTGCTAGGGCTATCTTCCCGGGGAGCTGCCTTCAAAGCTTTCAATACCTGCATCTCCCATCTCTGTGCAGTCCTGGTGTTCTATGTGCCCCTCATTGGCCTATCTGTGGTGCATAGGCTGGGTGGCCCCACCTCACTGGTCCATGTGGTCATGGCCAATGTTTACCTCCTACTTCCACCTGTTGTCAACCCCATTGTCTATGGGGCCAAAACAAAGCAGATCAGGGTTAGAATTCTCCATATGTTCCAACGTGATGCTGGGTAAGTAGGGGGACTAAATGTTATCATCTTGGGGAAGAAAACAGTTCTCCACTATGTATCACAAGGACATGAGAGATTGGATGGATCTTGAAGGATATCTTGGAGATGAGACCATGCAGGCTGTTAACTACTTCTGTTAATTTTTTTTTTCTTGAAAACTCATCCTGGATTGATGAGAATGTAACTGGTGGCTTTTTCACTTATTTCACTTATTCACTTGGATGGTGAATTCTGTATCTTATTCATAGTCTGTATTTGAAATTCTCCTAGTTTTCCCCTGGATCTCTCTTATATTATGCCCTTCCTTTTGCTTACAATGTACAAAATACTATTTACCTATTTAAGATGTATTTCACTCATATTTTGCTTTTTATCATAAAATGAAATATATGTAGTGTGCTTTACACACTTATTTAAATAAATATAAAATATCTACATAAATTTTAGCTATTAGTATAATTACTATATAATAATAATTAATGTGGAGGGCTGTGTCTGAAAAGAGCTCATCTCAGATACAAAGAAGATGCAAGATCTCTTTCCCCAAATATAAGGCCTTGAACTCTCTCCCAGATAAGTAGCAAATAATAACCAATGTTAAGAAAAACACCTGCATACCCTGTGACTGCCAGTACTGGGAAAACTGGAATAATTCAAGTGCAATTTGACTTGCCTAGACCAACTCTTTGTGACACAGTCCGTCCTACACTGCCAGGTCCTTGCACATTAGCATTGTATTATTCTAATTATGTGTTCTCTATTTGTGGGTACATGCCACTAAGTGTGTTTTCTTTTGTAGAGACAAAATTTGTGTGCCTTTCTTTGTAGAGCTCCATAAACAGTAAAAAGCTTAATGAACACTCTGCATAGAATTGATGGTGATAATAACCAAAGAAGTAGAAGAACAATGGAAAGCCAGTGTATTTTTTACATGTGGGTTTGATATTATAAAGAAATAATGAGAGTGAAATGGACCTGTCCTTCTACAACTCTGAAATCAATTAATGAATTAGAAGGCTTGCTAGGGAAGTGGGGTTTTCTCCTACTTCATATTAGTGACAATTGAACAATTTAAGTATGTTGCACATGAAGAAAATGTAGTGCTTTCGCTACCCTACTCAATAAACTCCAGTGTCTGCTGTTATCTCCAGGATTAAATGCCAAATTTTCTGTTTGTTGTCTGGTGTTAATTTATAATCATCCCTCCCCCTTGAATTTTCCCAGTACTCTCATACCTTATCCCTTCCCCATACTCTTTGATCTAGTGATTATGGCCTCCCTGCTGTTCCTCAAAAATGATGTTCCATCTATTATTCTGGACATTTTTTTTCTGACTATCTCCCATGCCTGGAATTGTTTCCTTCCTTCTCTGCCCTCTGACTTTCTCCATGTCCCAACTAAAATATTACCTTCTAAAATAAACCTTTCCCTATCCGCCTTAATTCTAGTGTTGTTTCTTCTGAGATCATCTTTGATTTTTCCTATAAATAACTTATTTTTACATAGTTGTTTCCATGTTGTCTTCTCCATTAGATTGTGAGTTCCTTAAGAGCAGGGACTGTGTTTGACCTTTGCATGTATCCCAAGAGCTGAATCGAATACCTGGGACATAGTATGTGCCTACTTGATAAATGCTTATTGACCTGACTGACTATTCTAATAGCTTGCCAAATAGAAGAGGGAGAAGATTGGTTCTTTGTTCTTTAAGAGGATTCAAAGGCATAGAGAAGCATATTTTAATTAATATTGAAGAACTTTGTACAAGTAACTTGTTAAAAAATATACCAACCAGTCTTGTAAGGTGTTAAGCTGCCCATTAATATGTAGCCATAGATTTAGAGCTGGGAAGGGCTTAGAGGTCCTCTGGTCTAATCCTTTTATTTTGCAGTTGAGGAAATTAATACCTAGAGAGGTGAATTCAATTGAACAAAACCACCCATGTAGTAAGCATCAGAGTCTAGATTTAAACTCTGGGCATTTGATTCTTGATTCAGTGTTCTTTCTGTTTTTCTATGTTGCTTTTAATAGAAGCATTCAAAAAAATACTGGATGGCCACTTATCTTGCTTGGAGATGTATTCATCCTAGGCAGAAGTGTAAGGCTTCATTTGTTAACCTCTAAAGTCCCCAATTTAAGATCTTTATGCTCCTATAGATTCAAGTCATCTGTTCTAGCCTCCATTCCCAGGCTGGACTAAATAGATCTAAGGCCAGAATGATGCTAGTGATTACAGGCAATGAGGTGTGAGAAGGTGTTGGGGGTAGGGTGGGAAGCCTGTCTGAGGATGGGTTGATAGAGCAAACCCCAGAGCTTATAGGTTATATATTGTTTCTCAAGATTCTTAATGGAGATTTTTACAACTCTCACAATTACTTGCTCTAGTATTTCAAGATTTTGTCAGACAGTTCTTCCTGAAAATGCTTCAGGCTATGAGGTAGCTAGGTGGCTCAGTGCATAGAGTGCTGGGCCTGAAGTTAGGAAGATCTGACTTCTAATCTAGTCTCAAACACTCATCCATCTGTGTGAATCTAGGGAAGTCACTTAATCCTTCGGTGTCTCAATTTCCTCATTTGTAAGATGAAGATAATAAGAGTACCTACTTCCCATAGTAGTAGTGAGGATAAAATGAGAAAATGTCTGTAAGCACACTGCAAATTTAATGGGCTTTAACAATGCTAGCTATTATGATGTAAATATTCAATATAAAACCTTCATGTTTCAGATTACATTTATTTCTTCTCCAATCAGACTCAAGAAGAGAATAAAAAGTGAAGGGATCAGTTTTCCTGTAGTCCTTTAATTAAGTCTTTCATTTCTTCACTCTCTTTGTGGCTACTGAAAATCACTAGACTAGTAAGAGTGTGGAGAAGACAGGGGCGGCCAGGTGGCTCAGAGAGTAGGAGTACCGTGTCAGGATGACCTGCATCAAATCTGGGCTCAGATACTCAGCACCACACCCAGAAATAACTGGCCGTGTAACCTTGAGCAAGTTACTTAATCCTGATTGCTTTAAAGAAAAAGAGTGTGGAGAAGAAAAAATGATTTATGCTTTTGTTTTTGCCACATCTGTCAAAAACACCTTAGGGTCATTCCTATTAAATCTGAAGACACTTCTTTCCTCAGACATTTACAACTCACATTTAAAAAAAAATTAAATTATTTTATTTTAGTTTTCAACAATAACTTCCATAAATTTTTGATTTTCTCCCCCTCTATTTCCCCCTCTATTCACAACACGGCTTGCAATCTGATATGGGCTCAGATATACATTCCTATTAAACACATTTTCACATTAATCATGTTGCATAGAAGAATTATAATGAATGGTAAAAACCATGAGAAAGAGAAAAAAGACAAAACAAAACAAAACAAAAGAGAAAATAGTCTGCTTTGTTCTGCATTCCAACTCTATAGTTCCTTCTATGGATATGACTGGCATTTTCCATCATGTGTTCTTTAAATTGTTTTAGGTCCTTACATGGCTGAGAAGGGCTAAGTCTATGAAAATCAGTTGTCACACACTGTGGACTGTTACTGTGTACAGTGTTCTCCTGGTTCTGCTCCTCCCCTCACTCAACATCAGTTCATATAAGTCTTTCCAGGTTTCTCTGAAGTCTACTGATTTATCATTTCTTATAGCACAATAGTAGTCAATTACATTTATATACCACAACTTGTTCAGCCATTCCCCAATTGATGGGCATTCCCCTCAGTTTCCAGTTCTTGGCCATCACAAAAAGAGCCGCAATGAATATTTTTTGTATATTTGGGTCTTTTTCTCATTTTTATAATCTCTTTGGGATATAGCCCTAGAAGTGGTATTGCTGGGTCATAGGGTATGCACATTTTTATAGCCCTTTGGGCATAGTTCCAAATCATTCTTCAAAATGGTTGAATCAGCTCACAGCTCCACCAACAATGAATTAGTCTTCCAACATTCCCACATCCTCTCCAACATTTATCATTTTTCTGTTTTGCCATGTTAGCGAGTCTGATAGGTGTGATGTGGCACCTCAGAGTTGTTTGATTTTCATCTCTCTAATCAATAGTGATTTAGAGAATTTTTTTCATATGACTATATATTATGTTAATTTCTTCCTCTGAAAACTTCCTGTTCATATCCTCTGACTATCAATTGGGGAATAACGTGTATTCTTATAAATTTGAATCAGTTCTCTATATATTTTAGAAATGAGGCATTTAACAGAGATATTGATTGCAAAAATTCTTTGCAGTTTTCTGCTTCCCTCCAAATCTTGGTTGCACTGACTTTGTGCAAAAACTTACATATATATATATATATATATATATATATATATATATATATATATATATATATATATATATATATATATATACATATATATCTCAAATATAATAAAAATTATCCATTTTGCATTTCATAATGTTCTCTATCTCTTGTTCAGTCATAAATTCTTCCATTCTCCATAAATCTGACAGATAAACTATTCCTTGCTCCCCTAATTTGTCTATAGTATCAGCCTATATACCTAGATCAACTAAATCGACATTTAGACTTTATTTTGGTATAAAGTGTCAGATGTTGATCTATGCCCAGTTTCTGCCACACAGTTTTCCAGTTTTCCCAGCATTTTTTTGTCAAATAGTGAGTTCTTATCCCAGAAGCTGGGGTATTCTTGGCCCCAGTAGATCGCTATAATTGTTAATAATATAATATACACAATGTCTTGTGTACCTAACCTATTTCACTGATCTACCCTTCTATTTCTTAGCAAGTACCAAGTGGTTTTGATGATTGCTGCTTTATAATGCAACTTAGACCTGGTATGTCTAGGCCACCTTACCTAGCATTTCATTTCATTAATTCCCTCAAATTCTGGACCTTTTATACTTGCAGATAAGTCTTGATATTATTTTTTATAGCTATAAAAATATTTTGGTAGTTTGTTATGGCACTGAATAAGTAAATGAATCTAGCTAGAGTTGTCATTTTTATTGTATTAGCACCTATTATATTTCAGACATTGTACTAAGTTACTACTACTATTACTCCTCCTATATCAGAGTAATGAGAAGGACCATGATTTTTTTTTTTGCCTTTTTGTAGGGCAATTGGGGTTAAGTAACTTGCCCAAGGTTACACGGCTAGTTTGTGTGTGTGTGTGTGTGTGTGTGTGTGTGTGTGTGTGTGTGTATGTGTGGGTGTTAAGTGTCTGAGGCCGGAATCGAACCTGGGTCCTCCTGACTCCAGGCCAGCGCTTTACTCACTGCGCCACCTAGCTGCCCCTAGGACCATGATTTTAAGGAGCCACTTGTAAGGTGCAGAGACCTATAGAATTGAATAGAAACTCATAAATAATAAAGCTCAACCTTCTATAGAACAATGACTTATTTATTCCTGGATCAAAATTATAAATATTGCCTGAATCCCTTCTCATATCCTACCTTGGAGAACTTTTGGTTTATTGGATAGAATCCTGGGCTAGAATTCATGTCACCTGACTGCCTCTAATTTATGTACAATCCTGGCACAGTAATTACTCAATTAAATACTGGTTGAGGTAAATTGGGCTACCATTTCTTAAAACCATGCCAATAATATCACTTATTGAATCCTTCAAAAAGGCTTAGAAGTGGCAAAAGAACACTTATAGATTTTAAAACTATTTGTAGTTTCAAGGTGCCCACTCTTAAAAGAAAGTAAGTCTAATTAAAAGAATGTAAGTCTAATAGGAAACTACTTATTATTTCCATGAAACATGTCAAATAATAAAAAAATAATAGGTTACTTGGAAAAAGGGCTAAAGGAAGAGAGGAAGATGTATTTTTCCTTAGATTCATATTTGGCAGTTTAACATTGGGAGTTTAGATGGGTGTCTTCTAAAAAGCCATGGTCACAAGGGAGCCCTTCATGACATTTTAGCCAGACACCACTTTCCAGAGCCCAAGGGAGACTGAAGATCTGAGACTTGGATCCCAGGGAGGTGGAGAAAATACTCAGCCTGCTTCTATTAAAGAAACTATCAGAGCCAGGTGGACTGCCAGAAGGAAAAGAATAAGTTTCAGTAGTCAGAGCAGCTAATGGACCATTCTAGGGCTATCTCATCTATCCAAGTTGGGCTTCCCTTCTGGCTAAGTCCTTTAGTAGTGGGCGAAGAGTGTCTCTTGGTTCAAAAGGGATCTGGAGGAGGAGAATCTCCTTATATTCTTGTTCTCACACATATGTGCTGGATTTTGGGCCCTGGAATTTCTATCCTTTGCTCTATCTAATTTTGGTCAATAATATATTCAATAAATGCACCAGGAAGGAACAAACAATTTATTCATGTGAGCTGTGTTTTCTCTGCTGTACTAAGTATATCCCCAGAGAGTACCCCTCTAATTTTTGCCTTCCCCAATCTCCTCCCAAGAGGGAAAGCAGAATTGTAGCTACACATTACAGACTCATTGGTATGATAAGAGACCAAAGATAAATGCCCCAGTATCAGAGAGGCCCAGAGAATAGCCAACCCACAACTCTATTTTCAGAGGGTGAGAAGAAAAAGGTTCCTCCTGATTGCGATTGCTCTACAGTTTAGGTAAGTCCAGAAGAGGGCGACCTTTCTTGTGAGAATTGTGAGGCAAGTAGGGAATAAGATGTATGTGTGAAAGTGCGGGGGAATGATGCCCACAGGGGGAAGAATGAAAAATGGGCAAGTCAACATTTGGTACTTTGAAGCTTAGCAGAGAAGTCAGTGTAAGAGGAAAGGGATTAAACACAGTCTGATAAATTGCTCAAATGTAGAAATTGAAAGGAATTTTCAAAATTATTTTCTAGGCCTATGTTGGTTAATATTCCCAAGAAGAACCTTGAAGAACATGTGCCCAATTAGTATTTTTGTTTGTATTTTGTATATTTAGTATTTAATATTTATTTTAAATTTAGTATTTTTAGGTCAGGGTTGAAGCTTAAGCTACAACCTGAATTAAAATATAGTCTATGTTAGCTAAGATTTGATCTCAATATATGGCTAAATTAATAGAATTACATAACAACCTCATTTTATAGATGAGTAACTAAGACCCAGGAAGATTAAATGAGTTGTTCAATATCCTATGACTTGAAATCCAGCATCATTTCCTCTGGACAATAATGCCTCTTTGGAGTCAGGGGTTTGGCCTGCATTTAGAGATGGTACTTTATCTATGGACAGAGCTGGTGTTTGTTTAGCATCTGGGGTTAAGATGTACTGATTTTAGTGCTAAAAAAAATGTTTGGCTAGAGAAAAGGATTTCCTTGTATAAAACTAACTGGGTGATGAAAATAGGGGACATCTCTCAGAGATTCTGGGGCTACCTCAGCCAATGTTCCCTCTAGGTCTTAAATTCCTTCTGTTTTAGTATTCTGTCCCCCATCCTAAACTGTGTCATTATCCCTTTCCTCACTGCCAATTTATAGCTCTGAGTCATGAGAATCTTCCTTATTTCCCATCAATTTCCACTTGTCTACCTAATGACATTCAGACCCACTAGGCACTGGGTAAGGACAGACATTAACTTAGTTATGTATGAGGGATGAGCTGGGGAAGGGCAGAAGGTATTTTTCAAAGGAGTATATGTGGTGTCCTTGACCTATCGGCCCTATCTTGGGGAGAGGGAACATCAGGAACCTAGAGAAATGTGGCATAGTGGATTGTGCATGGATTTGAACTTAGGAAGAACTGGATTTAAATTCTGATTTAGACACTTATTAGCTTACTATTAACCATAGGTAAGTGAATTAACCTTTTTGTGCTTCAGTTTCTAGATTCATATGTAGACTGATAGATAATTTATTAAAAGCTTACTATGTTTTAAGCACTAGACATTTGAGACCACATGCTTGAGGAGTATGAGACTTTAAGTAAGCAAGAGTCCCTGTTCCCAAGGATCTTACATTCTGAGCATCTGTAAAATGAGGAGTTGGGCATCTGAAATCTGAATCTATGATTTTATTAACCCTATAGAGGGCAACTCAATTTCCCTTTGGAAAGCAAGGGAAACTGAGACCCAGAAAGAAGATGAGAATGATTAAGGTCAACGTTCATATTGAGAAATCAAGGTGAGACCCCAGGTCTCCAGAATCTTGATTTTTAGGAGTTTCTATTTCTGGTTCAAATAATTTGACCTTCCTCTTTTCTTTCTACTGCTCTACTCTTGTTCTTTCTTCTGTGCCTATTTGGGTTCATCTACCTTCTAAGACACTTTCACATGCCCTTCAAGGATTAGCTTAATGAAAATCAAAGAAGCTTTTCATCCTAAAGCAAGAAGATTCTGGGAGAGAAATGATCTTGAATTGAAGAATGAGACATTGTGACTACTGCCTTCTCTGGTTGGCTACAAATGCTGCATCTTTTCCTGAGGCTGGATCTGAGGACTTCTGAAATTTTCTTCTTGTCAAGAGCTTTTTTGAGAACTGACTTCCTTATTTAGGCACAAGAAGAAAGATTTTGAGTTTTCCAGGTATTTCTAGGATCACCTCCAAGAATATTCTTTTCCATATTTTCTAGCAGAGATGATCTAAGTATCTATAGCTCGTTGTCCTTTGGTCACCATTGGTAATTTAATCGGTCATTTTATGAAGCTGAATCAAGAGAAGCTCTTAGTTTCACTGAGTTCAGCTTATAGGCACAAATAAGGGGATGTGTTGTTCTCCTCTTTTTCTAGAAACACAATCCAAAAGGAGATCCACCTTCCCTGGGCTTGGGACCTACCACATTCTATCTAGATTCATAATTCATGGGCATATTGACTCAAATAATCTTAAAGTTATAAGACACTTTAGAGATCACTTAGTCTAGAGGTTCTGAACCATTTTTTTTTGTGTTTCATGGACTTCCTTTGACAATAAAGTGAAACCTACAGGCCTCTCTCAGAATAAGATTTTAAATGCATAAAGCAAAATACATAGGATTTAAAAGCAAATTAATCCCATAGAAATATAGTTATTAACATATTTTAAAATTATACAGGCCCCAGATATGTAACCCTTGATTTTAATCCAATCCTATTTTTTTTTTCAAATGATGAAACTAAAGTCCAGAGACATAGGTAATTCACTCAAAGTCATTCCTCAAGTTTGTAACAGAGCTAGGATTAAACCCTAGTATTCTCAGTATTCCATCTGAAGTGTTCTTTCCAATTCACAAGCCATACTTCCAACACCAGTTGAACTTTTTGTTCTCTTTAATTATGCTTCTGTCCTTCTGGCCCTGACTCATTATATTTCAGAAGTTAAGATAAAAGAGAGCACATACATTCTAGTTCCAGTTCTTGGAATTAACTTACTATTTGACATAAGACAAGTCACTTGACCGCAGGTACTCAGTTTCCTTAGTGGTAAAATGGAGGTGAAATGCACAAATTTTGTGACAATCAGATTAGATAATGGGTATAACAATACTCTGACTAAGTTATGGACACAGCAAAGACACAAAAACCTGGATTGTGGGAATGAACATCACACAGATGCTCACCACCACACAGGGCAACACAGTTTTGGGTTAAAAGTAAAGTCATAAAATTATAGATTTAGAGCAGAAAAAGGATGTTAGAGGCCATCAAGTTTACAAATCATTATTTTACAAATGAGGAAACTGAATAAAAAATAAATTAAATGCTTTACCCAAGTTCACACATCTAGAAAATATTTGAGGCAGGCCTTGAACTTGGGTATTTCTTAACTCTCAACACTCTGTCTACCATGCTGCCCAGCTTTCTTAAATCTAAGCTAATGGGTCTCATTGGCTACCCAGTTTTGGAGAGTACCTCATTATGACTGGGCTTTCCCTGTGCTTTTTTCTGACTTGACTCTGTGTTGAGCTGTCTCATTCATTTTTATCACTTAAGGAATCGAATTATTATTATTATTATTATTTTTATTTTTAGAGCTGGGATTAGGGTTAAATAGAAAGATAATATTAGGTCACGAATTGGAATTGTATTTAGCATGAAGGGTTTGAGATTAGTGTTTAAATAAGAGTTAGAGTTAGGAAAATATTATAGCTCCTACTCACAAAGGCTCCAAAGCAATCCCCTCCAAAATTCATATTCAATGGAGGGCTTTAAGGTTTACAACAGCAAGTTGACAGATCAATATAGTAAGTTTTGGGAGGAAACTGAGGTTTAAAATAGTTAATTGACTTGTCCAGAAACACCCAGTTAGGAGCAGTAGAGATGACACTTTAACCAAGCACCAGTGTTCTTGTTGACTATGTCACATTACTACCCTAAGAAAATACAAGTGAAAATAGTGTTGGTCCATAACATTGTAAAGGCAGTTTTTCTATAATACTCTTTAGTTTTCTAGGCCCACTGATACAGGAAGTTCTTTAGGATTAAAGGTTAAGTTTAGATCTCAGATTAGAAAAAAATGAAGATAATGGTTATTACTGGTACCATAGCATTAATGTTGGATTTGAAGTAGTAATAATATATTAATATGGTATTATAAGGTTTGTAATCAACTTCTTAATTATTTGTTGATACTTAGTTGTGTTCAAGTCCTTGAGATCTCACTTGGAGTTTTCTTGACAAAGATACTGGAGTGATTTGTCATTTCCTTCTCCAGATTTTTTACAAATTAGAAACTGAGACAAACAGGATCGACTGATTGCCCAGCATCACATAGTAAGTGTCTGAGGCCAAATTTGAACTCAGGTTCACCTGACTCCAGGGCCAGTGCTCTATCCACCACCTAGTTGCCCCCCACCTTTCCACAAATACTTCTGCAAAAATGTGTGTAGAGGTATTTTTTTCATATCTCTTCTTTGGGGCCAACTCTATTCTTTGGAATTTTGCACATTCATTCTCTGTTGTTTAGTTGTTGTTATTTTCATTTACATGGCTGTAGTCATTTTGTAGATAGTTTTCTGGGCTTTGCCTACTTCATTTTGCATCAGATAATGTAAATCTTTCCTTATTTCTCTGTATTTATCATATTCATAATTTCTTATATCACAGCAATATTTCATTACATTTATGTACCCTATTTGTTTTTCAGCCATTACCAAGCTGATGGGCATCTGCTTTGTTTCTCGTTTTTGTTTTTTTTTTTACTTTTTTTTTTTGGAGGGGGGAGGGCAGGTCAATGGGGGTCAAGTGACTTGCCCAAGGTTATATGGCTAGTAAGTGTTAAGTGTCTGAGGCTGGATTTGAACTCAGGTCCTCCTGACTCCAGAGCCTGTGCTCTATTCACTGCACCACTAGCTGCATATCTTTATTTTTTTTAAGTGCTGTTTTTGTAAACATATGGAGTCTTTAGGTTTATCAATGTCTTTATGTCTAGCAGGATAATCTCTAGGTCAAAGATTATGAACTTTGTTTGCATATTTCCAAGTCAGTATTCACAGTGATAAAATCTTAATTTTTTTTTTTTTTTTGCTTTTTGGAGGGCAATTGGGGTTAAGTGACTTGCCCAAGGTCACACATCTAGTTTTTGTGTTAAGTGTTTGAGGCTGGATTTGAACTCAGGTGGTCCTGACTCCAGGGCCAGTGCTCTATTCATCGCACCACCTAGCCGTGCCCAGAATCTTAAAATTTTAAAACATTTTCCTTAAAGTAACACTATCAGGTAACAAAAATATTGTCATATTCAAAGTTTCATAGAAGTTAAGTGGTTTGTTCAGGTGAACTTTGTAAGATATAGGCAAACACTGATATATGGTTAACATATGCTTATGACCTCGTAGTCAATCATGTAACTAGTTCCAGAGTTTTCTGATTTATATTTAAGTTTGATTTGTTAAGAAACTGATAAAATTAGGATGAAGTTTGTTAAAACTCAATATTATAGCTAATCTCCCAGTGACATTACAACTATCTTTTATATTCAAATATAACTCTTACTGCAGCTATGTTGTGCAATAGAGTGCCAGGCCTGAAGTTAGAAGATTCATCTTCATGTCTTGCCTCAGACACTGTACAAGTCACTTAACCCTGTTTTTCTCAGTTCCTTATCTGTAAAAGAAGCTGGAGAACGAAATGGCAAATCTCTCCAATATATCTGCCAAGAAAACCCCAAATGGAGTCACAAAGGATTGGACACAACTGAAAAAGCAACAGCAACATAACTTACTATGTTTGATGTTTTGTTTCCTTCTTGTTGATTCTAATATGGAGCTCAATTAGCTTGAGATTAAAATTAGGGCTAGAGTTCTAACTAGCAGTGAATTCAGAGATAAGATAAAGGTTAGGGATGAGTCTCAAAATTAGGATGGGAATCCAATTTTGACTAGATTAGTTTGGGATTAAGTTTATAATCCTGATTTGTCTTGAGTTCAGAGATTGGGTCAGGGAATGGGACAGCTATACAACTAAATTGGGATCAGGATTAATTTGGGATTTCAAAATCTCTGACAATAGGTTTAATTTATTAACTTTGTATTCTAGATTTTCCTGGATTGTCTCTGCTCCTGACCTGCCACCTTCATCATGTTATTTCCCAGTGGCAATGAAACAAGTGCCACCTACTTCATCCTAATTGGTCTCCCAGGTATAGAGGCACTTCAGTTTTGGCTGGCCTTTCCCCTGTGCTTTCTGTACCTTGTTGCTGTATTTGGAAACCTCACCATTATTTACATCATAAAAACAGAGCGGAGTCTGCATGAGCCCATGTATCTCTTCCTATGCATGCTCTCTACAATTGATATCCTTATCTCTACTTCCTCCATGCCCAAGATGTTGGCTATCTTCTGGTTCAATGCCACCACCATCCAGTTTGATGCTTGCTTAGTACAGATGTTTGCCATTCATTCCCTTTCTGGCATGGAGTCCACTGTGCTCCTGGCCATGGCCTTTGACCGCTACGTGGCTATCTGCCACCCTTTGCGCCATGCTGCTGTGTTCACCTCACCTCGTATTTACAAAATTGGCTTGGCAGCTGTGATTCGAGGGGCAGTCCTCATGGCTCCATTGCCCATCTTCATCAAGCGCCTCCCCTTTTGCCATTCTAATATCCTTTCCCATTCCTACTGCCTCCACCAGGATGTCATGAAATTAGCATGTGCTGACATCCGTATTAATGTGATCTATGGTCTCATTGTTATAATCTCTGCCATTGGTCTAGATTCAGTGCTCATATCCCTCTCATACTTACTCATTCTCAAGACTGTATTGGGCCTGACACGGGAGGCCCAGTCAAAGGCCTTCAGCACCTGTGTTTCCCATGTCTGTGCAGTCTTCATCTTTTTTGTTCCCTTCATTGGCTTGTCTATGGTGCACCGCTTTGGCAAGAGGACTGGCTCAAACTTACACATTATCATGGCCAACGTGTACCTGATAGTGCCTCCTGTGCTAAACCCTATTGTCTATGGTGTGAAGACTAAGCAGATCCGCCAGCGAATTATACAGCATTTTCTCTCAGTCACAGGCACCTCAGACTTGTAGGCCTAGGTCCTCTCGTCATTTTTTCGTTCTAAGGCAGGTATAATCTTCGGAATTGCCTAGACATATTGGAACAACATTTGCTTGCCTTTTCTATTCCCTATTAGGAGTAAAGCCTTTGCAAAGTTTACATTTAATGTGTACAAGAAAGGAAAACGCAAACTAAACACTTTATCTTTTCCAAAGCATTTTAAATCTTTTATGCCATTTGTTCTTCCCAACTCTGTTTAGTTTAGCAGGATAGATATTATTATTCTCATTTAGCTGACACATAACCTTAAGTCAGAGAATGTAAGTGACTTTGTGAAGGTCATGCAATGATTTATGACAGAGCAGAGTCTAGAACCCACATCTCTTGGTTTCCAATCAAATGATCTTTCTACTATTCTATATGCAAAGCGAGATATCTGCGTACTTTTCAGATACTGTTCTCAAGAGGCTAAGAAAATCTGCCTTTATCTGGTTGCAATACCTTGAAAAATGTGTTTCCTAGTCTTTCTTATAGTGGGGGGAGGGGGACTTGATATGTAAAGCCTCTAATAATCTGTCACAAGTCTGCTTTTCTAGGATTATTTCACATCACTTCCTCTCATGGCCTCCATTTTCAAGTGAAACTACCCTACTTCCTTTTCCCTAAACTCATTAATCTCCCACCTCCACACCTTTTAATAGGTGTGGATTTCTTATGCCTGGAATTCATGCCCTCCTCATCTTCACTTCCTTGAATCTGTAACATCCTATAAGACTCAACTACAGTGCCGCTACCAAGGGGGAACATTTCATGACCTCCTTAGTTGGGGGTAATCATCCTTTCTTTGCATGATTTTATTCCTTCTTATTCTTCCTTATCAGGGCATTTTCTCTATTTGCCCCAAGTAAAATTTAAGGGAAGGGATTATTTTGCATTTTTTAATATCCCCACTGCCCTGCAAATAATCAGTAGGGACTAAACATGCTTCGATTAAATTAAGGGGAAGGGGACATTACTGAGCAAGATAGTGCTTAAGAACATGTGATTTTAAAGCCTTGCTATTCCTGAATTGCAGTGTTCAGTGGCTATGTACTGGCCTGCGCTACATAGTCCTTTGAATCAATGAAAAGAAAGGGAAAACACATTTAATAAGCATGTACTATGTATCAGGCACTGTGCTAAGTACTTTACAAATATCTCATTTGATCCTCATGACAACCCTTTGAGGTAGGTCTCCATTCTACAGTTGAGGAAAGTGAGGCAAACGACAGTTAAGTGACTTGCCCAGGGTCACATACCTACTAAGCGTCTAAGGACAGATTTTAACTCAGATCTTCTTGATTCCAGGCTTGGCACTATTCATTTTCACCACATAGCTGCCTCTATCACCAAGAAGCTCCATAGAAATGAAGGGTGGGAGAATTATTGATAGTGATCCCCAAATCTAACTGCTTAGCCAGTTTTATAATTCATGTTCAGCAATTTTTTAATATGGACTAGAATTAGATGAACTCTCATATTAAATTTTTTGTCTTTTTTTGGGGGTGTGATAGTAATGGCAATTAAAGATTCCCCTGTATTGGCTTGGTTTTCAAATTGATTGTATTAAAACCCAGAGTTTGTTAATCCCACCTGTGGGATGGGCTTGTTGATGTGAAAAGAAAGTCCTGAAGTGGGAGGAGCTGGTGATGTAGATTTGGAGAGACAAGAGAGAGGCGGAAGTTCTTTTTGGAAGCAGCACCTCGTGGAGAGAGAGAGACTAAGAGATTGCTGGTGGCCGCTTTGAATTGCCCTGGACTTTTGAGACCTGCCCCCTGAGCTGCCAAGGACTGAGGAGACATGGCTGTTTTGCTGGCACTTTGTCTGTCTGTTTTGATGTTATTTTGCCAGATTTGTCCACTGGTGAAAGACTGTCCTGTTGAAGAAGTCCTGGAACCTGGCATTTGGTTAAGAAGGCCTGAGACTGTCCTGCAGACAGAGAGTGAATACTGTCCACTGGTGAGGGACAGTACTGTTGTTGCAGGGGTCTGGAGACTGTCCGGCAGACAGAATGAATACTGTCCACTGGTGAAGGACAGTGCTGTTGTTGCAGGGGTCTGGGAGCCTTTCTGTTGGTTCAGAAGCCCTGAAGAAGGATTTTCTTGTTGTATGTTTACAGAAATCCTGGGAGAGGGCTTTGCTAATGTGTTCAGGGGTTCTAGGACTGTTCTACAGACAGAGGATAAATTCATGAAGGGACTGGCAATGTATCTTATGGCCTTGCTAAGCCTTGTCTCCCCAGGAACTAAGATTGCTGAGAACTTGCCTCCTGTGAAGATGAAGAAAAGACCTCCATTTGGGTATTAAGTGCTGTGTTTAAACTTGATGTAACTCTGGGGTAGATTCAATTGTGATCCAGGGGTGGGGAACTTTTGACCTTTTTGTGTTCTATGGTTGAGCAAATGAATGTATTTTACTTATGTTTGGAAACTAATCTCCATTTGAGAAGAGGGGCTTTGTGGTGGACTTAATTAAGGTATAGCCTAGGGGTGGAGAAGTATTTGGAACAGAGACTTTGTAATTGATTGAATGATTGGAAAGTCCTGGGGTGGGGTAGGCCTTGGAGATTATTTAATCACACTTAGTAAATGCTGTATTTTGAATGATGTCATGTTTTGATCTTCTCTGTTCTGAGTTTGTTACTGAATAAAATAGAGAGCACCTATGCTGGTATTTTGAACCTGGGAAGTTGCCTTCTTTTGGCATTACATTACAGGGGGGAGGGGGAAGGCAGTGCATTTGGGGTTAAGTGACTTTGCCCAAGGTCACACAGCTAGTAAGAGTTAAGTGTCTGAAGCCAGATATGAACTCAAGTCCTCCTCACTCCACGGCCTGTACTCTATTCACTGTGCCTCCTATTTGCCCTATCTTATTAAATTTAATTGAATATAATTTGACTGAAAGTCTTAGTTTAGAGATGAATTATGCACTAAGTACTGGATACTTTTATTTTTATGTACTTCCAATTACCTACAGCTCCATTTTAAAAATTCTTATATATTGCTCTTTTCCCTGGAAAAGAAAAGCTCTATAGGGAAAACATTCTGGACTCTAATGGTCTATTGGCATAAGGAGAGTAAGATAACAAGGAAATGTGTAGCATTATGACATCCAGCAATGGTGGTGAAGACTTCTTTCACCAAGCAACAAAAGGCAGAATCAAGGCAAGTCAACAAATATTGAAGAAGCCCTTAAGAGTCAAACATTCTGCTAAGGAATACAAATGCTAGAAGAAAGAGAGAAATAAAGAATTAAAGTGGAAGGAAGGAAGGAAGGAAGGAAGGAAGGAAGGAAGGAAGGAAGG
>NW_027187256.1:3508229-3535533 GCF_028583685.1 Petaurus breviceps papuanus | reverse complement strand
AAGAAAGGAAGGAAGGAAGGAAGGAAGGAAGGAAGGAAGGAAAAAAGGAAGGAAGGAAGGAAGGAAGGAAAAAAGGAAGGAAGAAAATGATAGTCCTTGCCCTCAAGAGCTTACCTTCTAAAGAGGGAAGACAATGTATAAAAGGAAGTTGAAGACCCTGGGGGATAAAGAAAGTACAAGACTGTGGGAGGGGCGGGCGTCATACTAGAGAAAGTCTAGAGAGTCAGAATGGAACCTAGAAAGGAAGGAAGACATAGCTATAATGCCATGCATGAGCAGCTTTCCAGAAGAATGCTGCTGTGAACAGCCTTTAAGATTCTGATTACACAGTATAGTGAACACTCTATTGATTCCATAACAAATCAAAACAAAGCATTCACAGAAAATCAAGGTACAGCATTCACAATATTACAATTTATCACAGGAAGTCAAAATATAGTATTCACAACAGCTTATCATTAAAATGGCCACATAGTTTTCGCCAAAGTGGTCACAATATTTAGAACAAAAAACAATCATCTTAAAGTACAATAGTCAAAATCTTCCACTCATGGGTCACACTTGATTAACTCAATCAGTCACTTATTCAGCAATCAGTTACTAAGTATCATGCACAAACCCTCCACCTCTATGTCACTAGTAAACTACAATTTCATCATTACTCAATACTCAGGGAGATGTTTTTTCATCTTGACTTGGGGCTGGTTCTCAGATTCCCTGGATCTTGTTCCATGGTCCCAGATTCTACCTGGATTCACCAGACTGTCACCTGGATTCAATGACAGACAGCTCCCAGTTCCTTGTCCAGCTCTCTAGGTAGGTCCTGCTCCACACTGAAGTTCACAGGGTCTAGTCCATCTCAAATCCTTCATGATTTCTGCTTCCAGGAATTCAAGGCTCAATCAATCGAAGAACAGACAAAGTCTCAGCATCCCAATCATGCTTCTCCTGGGTTCCTGGGACCCTGGGCTCCTTTGTCACCTGGGTTTCTGGGCTCCTGCCTCCTGGACTCCTGGCTCCTGTTCAGAAGAAGCTCCACCACCACAAGTTCTCAGCAAATTCTGGCTCAGTTCTCAATTCTCTCTTCTTTAGCTACTCTGCCACCAGATGATGGTCCCAAGAAATTCTGACTGTACCTCTCTGGGGTTTTTCCTTATATACACATAGCATTAGCTTCCTGTTTCAGCCAACCCCTTCCTGTTACATTAGTAACAGGAGACAGGAGTTCATACCTTTTGTTTTCCCAACAGAAACTTGATCAGTTACTAAGTGCTAAGTACCTGCTACCTTTGCCAACACAAAGGGGTCTTCAAATTACCATTACAATAGCTGACCTGAATGTCTTCCTTAAAATATCGGTTTGGGGAAGAACCAGCCAATCATATTAAGAGGTCATATGGTTGGAGAGTTTTTTCAGTGTCAGAAATCCAGGGGAGTTGTTAATTTGCAGGGTGGGATAAAGAGAGAGAGAGAGAGAGAGAGAGAGAGATTCAAAGAGAGAGAGAGATTCAAAGAGAGAGAGAGATTCAAAGAGAGGATATATATGTATATGTGTGTGTATGTGTGTGTGTGTGTGTTATATACATAGAGAGAGACAGAGATAGAGAGACATAGACAGAAATACAGACACACAGAAATGAGAGACAGAAAGATGGAGAGAAGAGAGAGAAAAGACAGACAGAGAGACAGAAAGTAAAAGAGAGGCAAAGAGAAAACAAGAGAGGAGAGGAGAGAGAAGGAAATAAAATATCAAGGGCTTACTATTTTTCATGCATTATAATTAGTACTCTATTCTTTCCTATATTCCCATTCTTGGGAATGCAAATATAAGCAAGAAGAAGAGATAGTGAAGATAGCATATAAAGGGGAATTAAAAACAGAACAAGGAAATAAAGTAGAGAACTGGCTCTTGATAATATAAGGAAAAGCTCATTTTTCTTATTTATTCCCCACCTAGACATACTGCTCTGGGCTTCTCCATGTTCCAGGATCCTCTTTATACTGAATGATCTCTTCAGCCCTGAAACTCACCCCTCATTAGTACCCACTGCCATTGGTGTCTCTTCTTGTGATCTCCAGGATCAGAGGGTAGAGAATTCCTCCCAGAAACTCCATTTAAGGAAGCATCTAAGTTAACGACATCTTTATTTCCAACCTATCTGCACTCCTTTGGACTTCTCTGTAATGCTTGCCCTCTATGACCTGTCCTTTCCCTTTGATTGTTAGTTTCCTTTTGTGTCTTACCTTTCTTGTTCCCCATTCAATTTTAATCACCTTAAGGGAAAGAAGGACCTTTCTTTTTCATAGTTGTATTTCCATCACTTAGCACAGTGCCTGGCTCATAGTAGATGTTTAATAAATGTTATTGACTAACTCTCAGAATCCAGGGTTGTTCCAATGGCTATGGTCATGTCCAAAGTTCTGGGAATAAGCTGGGGGTGTTGGACAGAGTGTGGGTGGCATAGTTTGGAGCTGGTGACCAGAAAGTTCATATAAAAAATCCAGGGAATTTGGTAGACCATAAGTGCAGGATGAGTCAATAGTACAATCAGTCAGTCAAAATACACTGTCATTGGGGCGGCCAGGTAGCACAGCGAGTAAGAGCACCAGCTCCAGTATCAGGATGACCTGGAGATCGAATCCCAGGTTCAGTCACTTAGCACCCACCCAGAAACACCTGGCTGTTTAACCTTGAGCAAGTTACTTAACCCCAATTGCTTAGGGGTGGCCAGGTGGCTCAGTGAGTAAGAGCACGGGCTCCAGTGTTGGGATGACCTGGAGATCGAATCCCGGGCTCAGACACTCAACACCACACCCAGAAATAACTGGCTGTGTAACCTTGAGCAAGTTACTTAACCCCGATTGCTTAAAAAAAATACACTATCATCTTAGACCACATTAGAAGAGACATAATGTCCAGAATGAAGAAGGTACTAGTTGCACTGCATACTACCCTAATTAGACCTGCCTAGAACAGTGTTCATTTCTAGTTGCTACATTTTAAGAAGGACATTGACAAGCTGAAGACTCTGTGTAGCAGCAAGCACCCTAGCATACCCAGGATGCCTGCTAGCACAGGTTCTTTGATCTGCTATTCTAAAGGAAAGCAACTCAAAAAGGGTTAGCAGCCTTACTTTAATCAAACATATATATATATATATATATATATATATATATATATCAGTTACATAGTTCAGGGGAAAAAGTTAGCTCCCTGAACTTCAGAAAATACAAACAGAAATTACAAGTAGACAAAAAATACAGATATAGAAAATAACACAATTCCATAGACCAACAGGCAGGACTTTTAGATGTCTGACCATTACATACATACATAGTTAGTTACCAGAGAGAGAAGCAATAACATCTGGGTTTTCAAAGTTGGGGGGCTCAATGGCTACCCAGTGTCTCATCTGGCCAAATCACACAACTCTTCCCATAAGTGAGCACCAAATCAAAACATCATGTCAGGGTGTGTATATGTATATATATAAATCACCTTCTCCAGGATCAGAAAACATTACAATCTTTGTAACCTTCTGCCTAATTACAAAGTAACAAAAGGTGTGCCTTCCTGAAAAACAAGCCTTCCCTAAGCAAGCTTCTTTTGTTGGGCTCCAAGTGAGGCCCATTAAAGGGCAGGGAAGATCTTCAAACTAACTTACCATGACTCTATGTCCTATGAGTAAGTGTTCTAAAACTATTTAATCTAGAAAGGAGAGGACTTTGTGAGGAGTGAGTGTATGACAGATGAAAAGTCTCCTTTAAGTAATCCAGTGGTTGCGGATCAGAGGCAGTATGGTATAGTCAATAGAGTTCTGGACTTGAAGGGAGGAAATCTAACTTTATATCCTACTTTATTTACTTACTAGTTGTGACTTGGCCAAATCACATAAACTCACTGATCTTGTTTCCTCTTTGGAATATAATAGTTTCACTACCAATCACATAAAGGGTTGTTATGAAGAAAGTGCTTTTCAAACCTTAAAGTACAATAGAAATGTGAGTTAATATTGTTACAGAAGAGAGATAAGACCTTTTTTTTTGATTTGGCCTCAAAGAGCAGAATTGCAAGGAGTAGAAGGTATAGAGAAGCTGAGATTGCCTTCATTTAATACTAAAATTTAGAGCCATCCAACAATAGAAATGAATTCCTTGGAAGATTTCCATTCTATGAATATTTTAAACAGAAATTATGACTCTGTTAAAAAAATTAAAAAGATGACTCCTGGTTAAGGATATTGTAGTTATTTTTGTTCAGATATGGGTTTGACTAGATGATCTTTGATGTTTCAGCCAACTCTGATATTCTATGAAAGAGTAATGTTAAGCTTAGGGAAGAGAATATTTAGTGGTATACTGAAAAAAAAATTGAGGAACAAAGCAAGGCAGAGTTGGACATGCTGACCACCAAGAGGAATGGAAGAACTGAGAACTCTAAATGTGGTTACTTGCTCCATTTCTGCCCCTCCGTGGAATTATGTTTTTGGATACATTGGTGACATAGTAGAACACATATGAGGCAAGGATTGAAAGGTAACCCTGTGGTCAGTTAATTTTCTTTTCTTTTTCAGACAAACTTAATTTACAAATATTTTCCCTGTACACAGTCCATGGAAGAAGAAAGAGTATGTTTAGACACTGGGGCAATTGAGGGAAGTTTTCTGGTCTGTTCCAGGCCACCCTCTGAAAGTACTAAGGAACTTGAAGAAATGGGGAACAGTAAGAGTGGATATCTATTTCTTTCAGCTCCATCTCTTACATTATCCCACCTAAAGACATAATTAGTTGAGGAAAATCTTGAAATTTCTCTCAGCCACTCACATTCATCTTTTCAACCTGGTTCTTTTGAAGAAGTCAAATCAATCTCATCCATGACTTCTCCATATCCCTTTGTTCATCTTACCTTCCACCTTTCATTTGTACAGTCCCTCTAGACTTCAACACCCTCTTCTCCACCTGCACATAAATATATTCAGCTCCGAAGCCCAGATCCCCTTATTCCTGCTGATTATGTTTTTCATTGCTAGCATTGTCACCAGCTGGTCCCCTCCTAGTTTTGTCCACTCCTCGGCTCATTATCATGGTCACTCTCATGACCATCATCACCATTCTTTCATACTTCAATTCAAAAATTAATTAGTGATTTTATTATATATACATTTTTCTGTTATGTACTACAAGGAGTAGAATGTAAGAAGTTCCTGAGGGCTGGTTTCATGGAGATTAAGTTCTATTTGGAGACATAATATTATAAGAAAATCATATTATAAAACTTTAGTTTGTTTAAAATTTATAGTCACTAAGGATCTATTATTTAATGCTTTTTCAATAAATGAGGTTGCTCCTGAAAACAAAACCCTATCTTTTCATGTCAATAATTTCCAGTGATGGTAAATAGCTGTGAATTATGGTATACCACAAACTCTGAAAAATCAAAAGTACACTTAATTAAAAAGATCATGATAGATTTAGGTAAACTGTGATGCATATTAGTAATGATGAGTTCTGTATAATAATTGGCATAAATTACACTCTCGAGGTGGCCATGTGGTGCAGTGAATAGAGCACTGGCCCTGGAGTCAGGAGGATGTGAGTACAAATCTAGCCTCAGGCATTTAACACTTAACCAGCCACGTGACCTTGGGCAAGTCACTTACTCCCAATTGCCTTGCCTTCCCCCCTCCAAAAAGCAAAATAAGATAAAATTTAAAAAATAAAATACACTATCCCAGAAAAGTATGATTAGTAAAGAAGATGGATCAGTCATGGGATACAAGTGAGGCAGAGTTGATGAATAATCCAAGTGCTGCACTGGTAGCCACAACAATGTTAAAAGACCTAAATCAAGTATGTTGATGGATCTACTTTGGAAATTTTATGGGAAGACTTGGACAAGAATCACAAAGAATGAAAAGGAGTAGTAGGTTTATGATCTCACCTGTTGAAGGGACTAATCATATTGAGGTACTCATGAGTTCATTAGAATACTGAAGAGATATAGTGATCAATTCTATTAAAAGCTTAAAAGAACACAGTTTAAAAAATGTTAATATTTTGGGTCTCAGTGTATTTAATAGTAAAGTCATCTACAGTTTTATTTACACAGTTCATAAAAATAATTATTGTTTATTTGAATAGCTTTTAAGTTATTGAAGGATTTTCAAAGTTATAAAATGCAACTGATTATATTGTTACACAATTGCGTTTTTCAACATGATGCACTAACTTCTCATCAGTGTCTCAGTTACAAGAATAATCAAGTCTGTTGATAATCTGCATAATAACAAAGCCACTTGAAAAGAATCATTACCATCACTGAAATTTTGTTTCCCATCATTATCATTCATACTGTCTTCATAATTTTATAGGATATGACAATTGTAATCCCTTTCATATACATACAACCATTTCTATGCAGGTTAATGTAATCATGATTCCATTGAAGTGCTCACAAAGTAATCAAAATAATTGTTCGTGGTAGGTGAATTCCAATTGACCTATTAAGAAATTTGGGTTCAGTGAAATGAAGGAACTTGCCCCAGATCACATAATAAATGATAGTATTAGACATTGGTCTTTTCATCCCTCATCTTGTGTTTTCCTGCAGTAGCACATTGTCTCCACGGTCATCACTGAAATCACCTATATCATCATCTTCATATTGCCATCATCACTATCATGATCACAAAATATTAAATACCTAATTGAACTGGATTTATACTGTTATAACCAGTTACCTGCTCTGATAACAGGTTGATAGAGATGTTTTTGTCCATAAAACATACAAATATTTAAAGATCAATATTAGACCTAGACAAGTGTGAATGTTGAGGTATTTAACTCTTTAATTGCTAGGGACTGTATTTTCTTGGAGATCAGGAAAATAGAGGGAAATGAGAAGGTGGATGGGAATCCTATTTCTGGATTTGGGAATACAAGTTTTCTTAACTTGCAGGAACCTGCATTGGTTACTTAAGACACGGAGGAGGTACAAGAATAAGCATTTATTAAATGCCTACTATGAGCCAGGAACTGTGCTAAGTGCTTTAAAATATTAACTCACTTGATCCTAATGACAGCCCTTTAGGTAATCGTTTTTATCTCCATTGTGCAGTTGAGGAAACTGAGGCAAACAGAGGTTAAGTGATATATCCATGGTTACATAGCTAGTAAGTGTCCAAGGATGGATTTGAAATCAGGACTTCATAATTCCAGGTCCAGGATTCTATCTACTGTGCTATTAGACCTGTGATTTTGTTGGTTTAGAATATTCCCAAGTGAAGAAACTTCTTCCACTGATGCAGGTCCACATCTTCCTGCAACTTACAGTCTTTGAAAGTGGCCTGGAATTCTGAGAAGTTGAATGAGTTTTTTTCAGGATCATCAAGCTTGTTTTTATCAGAAGTAGAACTTTAACTTAGGTCTTCCTGGCTTCAATATCAATTTTTTTTTTACAAAATTGTCTCTATGTAACTAATGAAAATAACAACTCACAATTATATATTTTTTTTGCATAGAAAGCAAATCAATATAGTACCACATTTGACTCTCACAATAACCCATTTAAACATATGGGGTACACATGAAAGTGAGTATGTGTGAAATTTTTGGGTGAACCTGGTGATAAACTTGGCCAGGATATCATAATTCTTGACTGCCAGAAAACCATCTTTCTAACAGGCTCTCCAAAGAGACCAGAAAAAGACTCAAAAAGCCGCGTCAGAAATAAAGCTGTTACTTTTCATAGTATAAAACCATAATTGACCAAGCCCTTTGGTGTTATCTCTGTTCAGTACCTCAGGTAGTTTGCTGAACAGCAGAGAAGAGACTCTCAGGGATAAACATAGGGAAACCAGATCTTTCAGGACCAAAATATTCTACCACAAAACAGTCCTTTGCTTTTCTGCCTTTTCTCTTGTCAAAGTAGTCACTTACAGAGCCGCAATGGAAGACATGATTTAGGAAGACAAGCTTCTATTTGTTGTCTATAGGCAGCACTAGTTAAAGGCAAAGTTGTAGAGAGCTTGTCTTGAGACCAAAGACATAAGTAGAAAACACATGCTGCAGTTTTGGCAACAGCTGTTACATTACTGTTTTTCCTTTCAGTTTATCTGTCATGCCTCCCTAATTTCAGAAACAGGCTAAATGAATCTATGTTTAGTATGAGTTTAACCTTAGTTTTAGATTGTTAGATCCTTGAGGTCAAGGTCTATCTTTTGTCTCTTTTTGTATCTCCAATGCTTAGCACAATGCCTGACACATAGTAGACACTTAATAAATGTTTGATTAATTGATAGATGGCATAGTAATTACAATGCTTTGTGCTAACTGGAACACACTGAGGTATTAGTGTTTTGATTGAGATCATGATGATGAATTACCAGTGTAAGAGTGGGTTAAGCTTCCAGAAGTTAGGAAGTTCCTAAGACCTGAATGTAGTAACATTGGAAAGAGAGAGAATTCCAGACTAGAAATAGGGAGTAAGAGAACTGTGGATTAGCTCTAGTATCCTGAATAGGTCATGCCAGACAACATGAGAATAAAGGAATGGGCTCTGCAACATGGCATAGGGGAAATTTTCACTAGGTGAGTAATTAGTACTTTAATTCTTTACATATTGAAGAGGTTGTGAACTTGATTTTTCCCTCAGTTGACTTAAATATGGAATGAGAAAGAGGTATAGACGCTTAATTTCTGAGTCAAATAGTAGTGGCAGCATGTATCAAGGAATTAATAGGAGTATAAATTACAAGTGGGGTTTTCAGCCCAAAAGTTATCAGATATTGGTCCCGATAAGATTTTCAGATACAGACCAGTGTGTGTCATTTGCCCTGAATTTATATTGGTTTTTGTGACCAGTAATCCACTGTTGCTGTTATTGTCGTTGTTGTTTTGCTTTCAGAAAACTCCTATGAGAGTCTAGACTTTTGGAATGTTAATAGCTGCATTTTTCAATAATGCAAATTTGGCCAAAGGAGGTCTAGTATCCAACTAATGGTTACATAGTTGATAAATTTCAGATCAGACACTTGAGCCTTTATCTTCAGCTTTTAAGACTAAGGCTCTTTTCATTATGCTCTCTCTTTCTTACTTTTGGGCTTTCAGATTACTTTATGTGGGAGGATAATTACTCCATTGAACCATTAACTGGGCTTACATCCTTTCTCATCCATTAAATAGGGTTTACAGAATCATAAATGAAAAACTAGAAGGGCACCATCCAGTGGAACCTCTTATATCCAATCTTATATCCAATCTGCCTGATGATTGGAATTATATCTCTACCACCAGATTTGGAGTCTCCCCCTCTGTGTTTTCCCTCCAGTAGAAGATTGAAAAATAATGATTTTCTCTCCATGGTGCTAACTGCCTGCCCATTGTACTCACTCTACCACCACCACTATCACCACCACCACCACCACTACCAAAGGATCTCTAGGTTCCTGTAACTGTTCCACAGCCAAATCATCCCTGGTCTTTTCTCCTTAGCATTTTGAGCAAAGCCTCCCGTATATGCTTAGACTTGACACTATAGATTATAGGATTTAGAACAGGGGGCACAATCAAATAGACATAAGCAACAAGGGCATGTACAATGGGGGGTGCATGTCTACCAAAACGGTGGATCATGGACACTCCAATTACTGGGATATAGAAGACCAAAACAGCCAGAATGTGGGAAACACAGGTGTTGAGGGCCCGAATCCGTTCTCGAGGAGAGGCCAAACCCATCACTGTATGTAAGATGAGCCCATAGGAGAGAACAATTAGCAAGGAATCAATACCCACGGTAGACAGCACTACATAGAGTCCATATAGGATGTTGACAGTGATGTCAGCACAGGCCCGCTTCATAACATCTGCATGAAAACAAAATGAATGGGACAGAAGGATTTTTCTAGGACAGAAGTTCAGCCTCTTGAGCAAGAAGGGGACAGGAAAGAGTGAGACAGTGGCACGAGCCACAATAGCCATTCCGATCCTGCCAATGACACTGTTGGTAAGGACAGAGGCATAGCGCAGGGGATTAGAGATGGCCACAAAGCGGTCAAATGACATGGCCAGAAGAACTGAAGACTCCACAACAGAAAAGGAATGGAGGAAAAACATCTGGACCAAGCAGGCATCAAAGGCTATGTGGCGATAGTCAAACCAGAGCACAGATAAGGTTGTGGGAAGTGTGCACATAGTAAGACCCATATCAGTGAGAGCCAACATGGAAAGGAAGTAATACATGGGCTGGTGCAGACTGGGAGTCCTCCTCACAGCTAGCAGGATCAGGCAGTTGCCTGTGAGAGCCACAGTGTAAATGGAGGAGAAAGGGATAGAGACCCATCCATGCACAGTTTCCAGACCTGGAATTCCAATCAGTAGGAAAGCTGATGGCTGGAAGAAGGAGCTGTTCTCATGGGAATGGGGAAGGGACATCCTTAGAAGACAAGAGCAGACCCTTAAAAGATCACACTTCTTTAGTCTGTCCAGACAGACCTAGAGAGGAGATAAAATAAAAGTCTACTTTTTCTTCCTTCCATGAGGAGGTAGAAGGGACCCTATATATGTTCCTCAGACTCTAGATATTGAAACGTGGATCCCCTTGGAGTCATAAGGCAATATTTAGGGACCACTCAATATCTGTCCTCATCATGCATCTTGGAGTTATTCTTTGGACTCATTCCATTTATAGGTGCCCTAAGCTAGAATTACAAACTAACAAACAGAAAAAAAGTTTCAAGATAGAATTAGATAAATTTGATAATGAAAGAAGTCTGATGTTTTCCCAAGGGAAGCTTACAGGGTTTAGTCAAATTCAAACTTTAGAAGGCCACATCAGAGAAGGAAAGCATGGTTTAGAACAAGCTAGTTTAGAGCCCTTGCTAGACTTAGAGCTTTTGGTTGGGCACTAGGGAGACAGAACTTTGGGACTAACTGGAGTTGGGGTGATGGTGGTGGGGGTTGGGGGTAATTGCTTCTAGTGAACTTCAACCCATGGTTTGTATATCATAGTAAAAGGAATTCTGAGGCTAGGAGGCTTCATTTTCTTATTAATAACTCATGTTTGTATAACATTTAAGGTTTGCAGAGTGTTTTATATGCATTATCTTATTTGGTTCTGAGGACATTACCAATAAAAAAGCACCATTATTATGACTATTTTACAGATAAGAAAACTGAGAGATAAGTTAATTCCATTGGATAACATAGATAGTAAATCTCTGAGGTGAGATTCTAATGTAAGTCTTCCCAATTCCAGTTCTAGTGTAATACTCAAGATTTCATACTTCCTTTTAGAAAACAAGGTATAGACCTTCTTTTTCTCCTTTCCTTGACTTGACCCTCCCTAATGATAGCATATATCATGTCCTGACAGGGATCAAAAATTAATGGAGTTATTTTAGTAATGGACTTAATAAGAAAACAGGATATAAAATAACTGTAACAATACAAATGTAAAGAATGATAACCATAAAGTAATGAAATTAAATGCTACCGGAATGATACAGAATAATTTTGGCTCCAAAAAAGAGATACTTTCCCTGTTCCTTTGCAGAAACGGGTGTGCATAGATGTAGAACATTCCTTTTTTTTCTGACATGTTAATTGGTTTTGCTGGAAATTTTTATTCCTTTCTCTTTAAGAAAAAAAATTAATATAAGGAATGACTCTAAAGGGGAATGAGAAAGGAGTGGGAGAGATACAGAGGAGAATGCAACTTTTTTTTTTTAAAGCAATTGGGGTTAAGTAACTTGCTCAAGGTTACATGGCCAGTTTGGTGTGTGTGTGTGTGTGTGTGTGTGTGTGTGTGTGTGTGTGTGTATGTGGGTGTGAAGTATCTGAGGCCGGAACTGATCCCAGGTCTCCTGACTCTGGGGCCGGCACTCTTACTCCCTGTGTCACTTGGCCGCCCCCAGAGAATGCAACTTTAATGGAAAGACAAAATATAACAGTCATTTTTTAAAGAGAAATATGTGCCTTTATTTACCTTTGGATTCCTCTTTGCAAAGGTTCTCACATTTGTTCTTTTCTCTCCCCACAATGTACTCTGGTTCAGGATCATTGCCTTTTGGCTGGAATACATGACAAGTTTAGTTTACCAATCCATCATGCATATTCTGCCAGTGTAATCTTCTGGACCTCCTCTATGTTCATAAAATTTCAAAGGTATAAGACTAATAATAAAACAAATAAATGGCAAAGCTTTATCCTTGGATTTAGACCCTCTATAATCTCGTAGTTGTATCCTGCTTCTCTAGTTCCTCATTTAATTTCCCAGCAATATTTAATATGTACTAAGTATCTACTAAACACAGAGCATTCTGCTAGGTCTGAGGAGATACAAAAATGGAAAATGACATAATCTTGACTTCAAGGTGCTTCCATCCTGGCTCCTTCTCTGTTTTTGGTTCTTCCACCTTTGGCTATGAAATTCCTTAAATTTCTATTTCCCTCTTCTCCCTATCCATCAATGAATGTCTCCATCCACCAAATAAATAAATAAAAAAAGAACCTAATTCACAACTCATTTTCACCAGGACGTCTTGACCATTTCCAATTTCCCTATATCCTGTCTGCATTTACCTGTATATTTGGTATCTTTTACTTATGTTTACATTTATTTGCAAGTCCTAATTATTATGATCTATCTTACCTTCATTCCAGTGGCTCCTCAAATGTGCAGCTATGCTTTTTCCATAGTTACCAGCCCAGGACTCTGTTTGTGTATGAAAAGAATCATTTCCCAGGTTTGGGAATGTCCTGCTGTGTTACTTTTTCCTATTCCCGTACCTCCGCTAGTCTGCAAGACTAGGTTGAAAAAATGTCTTCAAGACCAGTCAAGTCTTAATCCTTCTTACTCAAAGTGGGTCCTGGGACTTGAATCTTTGTATGACTTAAAATTTTATCCTAGCCTAAATTTCAATTAAGTCTCCAGCTCAAACTGGAGTTTACTATACCTTACAAAGGGCAGATAATTTAAATGGGCAGTTTATCCCCACTCCACTTTCTCTTTCTATCTTTTCACTATATTGTGTAGAGAGAAATAAGCTTAAAGGAGCAAGATTATAAGGGGGACCCTAGATTATTCATATTAAAGAATTATTATCATTTTGTTATAATCATATTAAGCAAAGGTAATCCTAACTTCGAAGTGTGTGTTGTTATACTGAATTGGTACCTATTCCAATCTTTTATTTGAGCAGAATCATCTTCCCCACCTGAATGTAACCTTGGACAATTTACATAACTCCTTTTTTTTTTCTCTTCTTTAAAATGGCCTGCTAATAATAATTACCTACCTAGATAATTGTGAAGATTCAATGAGAAAGCAGACATAAGAGTGTCATACAAAATTTATCTCTTTGTATGGTATGGCCATTAATATTGGTATAACTCTTCCCTTCATTTCCTCCTTTTCCTGTTTGTACACACCCTCCAGCTTCATAGTCACAGTGAGTCAGAGGTAGATATGAAGTCAAGTGAAGAAGAGATGAGAAGGTAGAGCAGAACTGGGTGAAGGAGAAGGAAGATGGAAGACAATGGGGTAAATAATTGTTAGGACACCATTACCCTTGGTCAAAGGTAGGCAATAAATGGATATTTTTAAAAGACTATATTTTTTTTCTTCTGCTGCTTTTATCACAATAGACATATTTCGTCCTATTCATTTCTACTTGTCATGATCATCTGGACAACTAGAGAGAGGGAATCACATCTGGCAGTTCAGGAAGGGAAAGAACCATAAAGAGGGAAGAAGAGTCTTGTATTAAGAGTGGGAGAAGGGGCGGCCAGTTGGCTCAGTGAGTAAGAGTACTGGCCCAAGTGTCGGGATGACCTGGGGGATCGAATTCAGGCTCAGACACTTAGCACCCACCCAGAAACACCTGGCCATGTAACCTTGAGCAAGTTACTTAACCCCAATTGCTTTAAAAAAAGAGTGGGAGAAAATGTGTAGGAATAAAGCAAGAAAGGGTATTAAATAGAAAAGTATGCTTTAACTTATAGGAGAAAAAAAAGATGCCAATTTAGCAAAAGAGATTTCTTGGGAAAATGGGCATGAAGTTCCTAGATAAAGAAAAACTATTCAAAGAGATGGTCTTCCAGCATAAGAGACAGTTAGAAATATCTCCAAGGCTGAATTCTAAAACTATTCTACTTAAGCACCTACCTTCCCACATACTCAGTGAGGAATGTCCATTTTTACAAATGTGATCTCATATTCTGAGCCAACACTTCTGAAAGACAGTCCGTATATTGTAGGAAGGTATATGTTTCTAGATCACTCCCAGTAACACTTAACTATGTACTATCTAGTTCCCCTTGTTTGCTCCCATTTATCTGCCCATTCTGTTTCACTTCAATGTTTTCTTCCCCTAAGCAGAAGTGAAGTGATAAAGAAAATTTTAAATTTGAAGAGTTATTACTCATGCATTGGGATGGGAAGCTTCAGTTCCAAATCGATTTTGGGCAAGTTATTTACTATAATCCCTGGCCCTACATTTCCTTTTCTATAAAATGATGGTACCAGACTAGATGAACCATAACCTACTTTCTAGATTTAAAATTGCTAGAATGTCAGATGGATTTATTCAATAGCTATCCCTTTTCCCCACCATGTATATATCCTATTTCCTTTCACGAGCTCTCTCCAGTTTGAAAAGGTCACGACTATGGTCATGAGCAAAACTTATTGATCAATAGTGCCATTTGTTGTCTTAAGGAGATGTGATTATGCAAGGGAGAGTTCATTAAATTAGGAGTTAACAAACCTTGGTTAAAGTACTGACTATTTTTTTTTATCTTAAATTGGGCACATTCAAACAGGATCTCATTTTCCCTGCTTGCAAAATGAAAGTGCTGGAAAAGAAAATTTGTGAGCTCCTTTCAAACCTGATATCCTATGACTCCATGGTTTTGAGATAAGAGTTGAAAAGCAGTAGCTGGCACAAAGCTTTTAGATAGTCATAAAATGCTTCTTGTGGAAGGGAAACTGAGAAACCATTTTAGTTATTCTTGTGCCACTGGCCACCCTCAACAGACCCTTTTAGACCTCGTGTGTGTGTGTGTGTGTGTGTGCATAAGAGTGTATTTCGGACTGTGTAAGGGAAAACATATAACACTCTAGGTCATCTCTTATGACACATGGTCCTTGAATTTTATGAAGGCAGCCATGTCTACCCCATTTTCTATTATATTTTGCTATGTATTATCTCCTTTTCACCTAAATTCTTCATATCTTCTACCAATTTCACTTTCTATCAACTCCTCAAAAATTAGGGGCTGGAGAACAAAGAAAACCTCAATTTTGGTATACCCTCTGTTTACAAACAGCTATAGGTAGGGATGAAAGTATCAGCTCCCACATGATTTTTGATGGAGGACTATTGTTGAAACTCAATTTATAGTGATAGATAACTCTATCTTACCTATTTCTAAATATCTAACATATATCTATAAAATAGAGTGATAGCTAACTCTATATTAGATTAGGTCTTAGCCCATGGCCACTAACCTCAACTTCCACATAATGGTTAGATGCTGCTGTTCATTCTTCCTTATCCAGTCACTTACATAGCCAGAGGTCACCTTTGCTGATCCTTTATACCTCTGCAGAGGAAAACTCACCTGGAAACTATAATCCCCAAGAGAGCCCAGAAATCTGGGTTACAAGTCTCTGAGTAGACTGGGGCCTCAGAGGAAATGAACTTTGTTTGACTGAGTCCTTTTAAAATAGACTTTTTAGGTGGGCCCTACAGTGGGATAGAACTGCCCGGGAAATTTAGGGGACTGTTCAGATCCAAGGTAGTAAAGAAGAGGGGGAAGATGAGATAAGAAAAAAAATTGAGAAAGGAGAGAAAGAAATAGAAAACAAAAAAAGGAAGGACAAAAGGAGGGGGAGGGGATTATAATACTTACGAGGGGATGAGGTTAAAGAGGAATAGAGATCAATAGGAAACTAGCACAAATTTATAAAACCAAAAGCCATTTCCCAAATGGATAAGGAATCAAAGAACACAAAAATACAGTTATCAAAAGAATTGCAAACTTCTAACAACCATATGAAATATTGTTCCAAATCACAAATGATATGAGAAATGCAAATCAAAACAATTCCAATAGTTCCCCTCATACCCAGCAATTTGAAAAAGATGAAAATGATTTCAGTGTTGAATGGGTTGAGGAAGAAAAGGAAGGTTACCTGCTAATACCTTGTTGACGAAGCTGAGAATTAGTCTAACCACTCTAGAAAGCAATTTGGAATTGTGCTAAGAATAATTTCTATGTCCTTTGACCCAGAAATCATATAGATAGGCATATAAACCAAGGAGGTCATTGGTGAAAAAGAGAGGTTCTATATAAACCAAAACATATTATCAATTTTTAAAATATTGTTTTTAGTAGTGTTAAAGCTAGAAACAAAGCAGAAACTCAGTGGTTGTGGTGCATCAAGATAATAGACTATTATTATGGTATAAGATATGATAGATATGATCAGTAAAAAGAATCAGGGAAAAATTTATTTGAATTGATGATAATGAAGTAAGCATAAGCAAGAAAATAAAGCACACAATGACTAACACAATATAAATGCAAATAAAAATAATAACGAACCAATAACAACTGAATCATGAAATTATAATAACTTTGCTTAGGTCTAAAAAAAAGATATGAAAGCATTTTTTTTTTTGCAAAACTGGAGAACTATGGGTGTGAAACACCAAATAAAATGCTGTTATTGGTTGATTTGTTGGATAGTTTTGCTGAACTGTTTTGTTTTTCTTCTTTTACATTCCACATTAGAAGGGATGACTCTCTAGGAGGGAGAAGATTGACAAATGTATTGGGAAATGTAACTGATGTAAAAACAAAAGATAGAAACATTTTAAAAAAGAAGAATGAAGAAGTGAGCATTTAGATAAAGGTAGTCTCTTTTATAATCGCTGTTATTCATCTTATGAGATATATTGCAATGTAATGGACTTTTCTCTTGTCTAACCAATATTCTCAGGGGGATTCTCCTTCATCTCAATTTGGTGGCATACAAAAGAAGTAAAACAATGTTCCCAGACATTGAGATGAGTAAGATTGTTAAAGTGGGCATTTTTGCTCAGGAGCCTTGACGCTTTTTTTTTTTTCAAATCACAGGGGTCTCTATCTCTATAACAGCAAGAATAACAAGCCCCAAATTGGTGGGGCTGAGGCCTGAGTGAAGCCATTTGCAAAATTTATTCACTCTATAACTAGGGAGCCCTAAATGGTCCAAGAATAACCCATGAGAAGAAAATTCTAATGAGTTTGGGAAGGAGAGCATAATTTTTAAAGATTTGACAGGTGGGAAGACATAACTTTAGAGGGGAAGAATGACATTTGCTGTAACTCTTATATCTGAATCTGAGCCACTTACTACATTATTTTGAATGGAGAGTAACTGTGGCAGTTTTATGTGTTTTAAGTGAAGAAGTTTGTTCAATTTCTCCTATTCATTTAAATTCCTATATTTTTCAGCAAAGGCCTCTCTAAATGAATGTCTAACACTGAAAAACTCATTACTGGTTTCACAAGAGTTAGGGTACTGAATCTACAACCTGTTCTTTACCCAAGCATGTGGTTTGGGTAGAACTTATGCCTAAGGAGTCTATTTTCTAATGACAGGAGGTGTAGGCTCATTAAACCTAGATCATTAAGTCCTTGGGACAAATTATTTAAAGCTTTATTTGAATTTCTTCTCTAGAATGTCCCCAAAGGCAGGAGTAGAAACATACTTAGCATACAATATGCATGAATGGGACAGGTATTTATTCCTACACACAAAAGAAATGCTTAACATAAAAGGTCTATAAAAAGCATCACCAGGACAATTTTAAGAATCTGATCAAGTAATTAATCTGATACCTGCTATTATAATGATGATGCCTAAATCTCACCTAAACAAAAACCAATTTACTGGACTATTAATTAGGTATTTTACCAATTACTTTTGCTCTGAACAGGAGTATGAAAAATTAAATAACTCCTAGTACCTGTCTGATTATAAAACAGCAAGGCTCAGTTAATCCTTTTGTCAGTAGACATCCTCTTCAAGGCACGAACTCTCTAGGTATTCCTTTCTTTCTTTTTTGTTTTTTTTCAATGCTTTATTAACTTCTGATTTATATCATTAGTTTTCGCCAGATTTTGAGTTACAAATTTTCTCCCAGTTTTTTCCCTACCCACTGCCCCAAAATAGCAGTCCCACAGGATATCCCCTCCTCCAATCTGCTCTCTCCCATATTTTCTCCCATATCCCTTTCAACTTTTCCAGTGGGTCTCTATGCCTCAGTGCCTGTATATCTTATTTCCCAATTACATGTGAGATGGTATTAATAATAGTATATATATATATACATATATATATATATATACACACACACACACATATATATCGTGTTTCCCTGATAATAAGACCTATCCCGAAAATAAGCCCCTCCCCTTACTGTGTAAGATTCCTCTAAAATAAGCCCTCCCCCGAAAATAAGCCCTATTGAGATTGCTACTGTAGTGAAGGTGATCCCCTGCGCTACACGCTACATTATGGTACCCTCTGTATGCACCTTCCCTCCCCCCCCCCCGGGTGAAATGCTCGCCGCACTCCGCTGCAGCAGTGAGTGCGTCATCCTGTTCTTCCCCAGTGATTTGCTTGCTGGAGCCATTGAGAGCAGTGCCGCGGAGGAGAGCTGAGGCAGGACAACATAAAAACCCGGTATGTAAGTGGGAGTGAGGGGGCATGATGGAGGATAAAAAGGGCATGATGGAGGAAAAAAGAAGAATTCAGGGGGAATGATGGAGTGAAAAGAAAGACTGATGGTCATAATTTTATTATTCTGTCTGTTTTGACCCCCAGACATGAGTACAAAAAGGAAGAGCTATACTGTTGAGTATAAGAAAGCAATTGTAGAGGAGTCACATGGCAAGAATCTTGCAGTTTTCTGTAAACAAAAACTTTTGGATCTTCGAATGGTCAGAAAATGGAGAGCAGATTATAATAACCTCAATCAACAGGTGGATGAGGGAAAAGGGAAAAAGCGCAGGTCTGGATCAGGTTGGCAGCCCTTATATCCTGACTTGGAGATCCTCATTGGTGAATGGATTGCTGACAGGAGAGCAAAGGCCTTGGTTGTGCGCAGGGCTGATATTCAAGCATTTGCCCTTTCAATGGCACCAGAGTTTGAAATGGTCTCAGAAGGATTCAAAGCATCACAACACTGGTTGGACGGTTTCCTTCAACGGTAAGAACTGTCCCTAAGAAGATCAACAACACTGTTTAAGCTGGAAGATGCTGAAGTTATTAAACGTGCACTTGCATTCAAGTTCTTTATTGATAGGATCGACATTTCCAAGTACCAAACCTGCAATATGATTGCTATGGATGAAACTGCAGTGATTATGGGACAAGGATCTCAAACAACAATTCATCACAGGGGTGCAACATCAATCTACATTCCCACCACTGGCTATGAAAGTGCAGGGGTCACCTGTGTTTTGGCAATTCATTTGGATGGAAAGAAAGCCACACCTCTAATCATCAGTAAGGGCAAGAAAGATAAGATTGAACGTGTATCTGGCATTTACATTCTTGAAACCGAAAAAGCCTGGTGTACACAAGCCGTTATAAGAAAGTGGGTTGATTTAATGCTGCCGCTTGTTATGCAAGGTAACCAAAGAGGTCTGATAGTCTGGGATTCAGCCAGCACTCATCGTGCTAAAGAAATGAAGAACTTCCTTGCAGAGAGAAGAATAGATCAAGTAATGATTCCTGCAGGAATGACTGCCTATCTCCAGACCCTTGATATTGCAATAAACAAGCCATTCAAGGACCATTTGCGCATGGAAGTCAATAACTACATTGAAAATAGAATGGAAAGAAATCAGTGTGGAAACTTTGTGAAGCCATGTCTGCAAGAAGTCGTGACGTGGGTGAAGAAGTCATGGGATAAAATTACTGACAGCTGTGTCACCAAGGCACTACGAGCAGGTTACCTGGACAAGACATATTCATTTAAAGAGAGCTATATTGCTGAACATGACAGATTGGGTCCACTTCTTCTGAAGGAAATGGAGGCGCAAGACATCCAGGACAGAATTCATGGTATGGACACTTATGACGATGTTGTTGAAGAAGATAAGAAGATGACATGATCATTATTGAATAAAGGTACATTTTTTTGTTCACATTTACCTGTTTATTAAAATTGCTGTCAATGTTCATTAAAATAAGCCCTCCCCTGAAAATAAGCCCTCTGGTGTTTTTCTGTCCCAAAAAATAATAAAAAAAGTGTCTTATTATCGGGGAAACACGATATATATATATATATATATATATATATATACATATGTATATATACATATACATATATATGTTATTTGAATATTTGATTTTAAAACTTTCAATTCCAGATTCATTCCCTTCCTTCCTTGTCACCCACCCTTACTGGGAAGATAAGCAGTTAAGTGTAGGTTGTACATGTGTGGCTAATGCAAAACAATAACATAGTAGATATATTGTAAAAGACTGACTATATTTCCCTCCCTCCTCTCCCATCTCCCACTTGTTCTATTCTCTACTTTGATCCCGTCCCTTTTCAAAAGTGGGTGCTTCCAAATTCCCTCCCCCCCAGTCTGCCCTCCCTTCCATCATCCTCCCTCTCATCCCCTTCCCCCGCTACTCTTAAATACCCTATTTAGTGTGTATTTCACTCCCTCCTCAAGTCAAATTCAATGGGGATAAGGTTGACCCATTCCCTTTTGCCTTCCTATTCTTCCCCTCGATTGTAACCATTTTCCTTTGCCTCTTCTATATGAGATAGTTTACCCCAATCTGTCTCTCCCCATCTCCTCTCATTATATTCCTCTCACCTCTTAATTTCACTTTTTAAGTATCATCCCTTCCTGTTAAATTGGTCCTGTGCCCTCTACTTATGTATACCTGTAAACATATATACACACATTCACATATGTATTCATATGCCCATTTACCCTCATATATAGACATATATATGTATATATATATATATATATATGTATGTATTTCTAATCCCTTCAACTACTGAGAAAAGTTTCATAAGTTATAATTGTTGTTTTTCCATGTAGGAGTGTTAATAGTTCAACTTTGATAAGTTCCTTATGATTTCTTTTCCCTGTTTACCTTCTCATGCTTCTCTTGCTTCTTGTATCTGAATATCAAGTTTTCTATTCTACTCTGGTTTTTTCAGCAAGAATGCTTGAAAGTCCTCTATTCCACTGAATGACCATATTTTCCCCTGAAACATGATACTCAGTTTTGCTGGGTAGGTGACTCTTGGTTTTAATCCCAGATCCTTTGACCTCCAGAATATCATATTCCAAGCCCTTCTATCCCTCAGTGTAGAAGCTGCCAGATCCTGGGTTATCCTGGTTACTTTTCCCCAATATTCAAATTGTTTCTTCCTGGCTGCTTGTAATATTCTCTGTTTAATCTGGGAATTCTGGAACCTGACTATAATATTCCTAAGAGTTTTCTTTTGGGGATCTTTTTCAGGAGGTGATCGGTGGGTTCTTTCAACCACTATTTTGCCTTCTAGTACTAAAACATCAGGGCAGTTTTCTTTGAGAACTTCCTGGAGGATGATTTCTAGGTGACTTTGGTCATGGCTTTCAGGTAGTACAATAATTTTTAAATTATCTCTCCTGGATCTATTTTCCAGGTCAGTGGTTTTTCCCATAAGATATTTCACATTGCCTTCTATTCTTTCATTTGTTTGGATCTGTTTAACAGCATCTTGATTTCTCATAAAGTCATTAGCTTCCATTTGCTCCAATCTAATTCTGAAGCAATGATTCTCCTCATTGAGTTTTTGAGATTCTTTTTCCATCTGGCAAATTCGGCTTTTTAAGGCATTCTTCTCCTCATTGCGTTTTTGAGCCTCCTTTGCCATTTGAGTCAGTCTGTTTTTTAAGGTATTATTTTCCTCATTCAGGCTGTTGACTCTCATTTCATAATTTTCTTGCATTGTTCTCATTTCTCTTCCCAATTTTTCCTCCACTTCTCTTATCTGCTTCTTAAGGTCCTCTATAGCCTGTAACCAGCTTGTATTTTCCTTTGAAGCTTTTGGTGCAGGAGTTCTGACTTCACTGTTTTCCTCCTGTTCCATACTTTGCTCCTTTTTGTCCCCAAAATAGGAGTGTAATGTTGGAATCTTCTGTCTGCTTTGTTTCCTTTGCCTGCTCATTTTGCCACTCAATTACTTGACTTTTGGGCTTTTTGCCACAGTAGGACTCTGCCACCAGACAGGGGAGCTTTCGTCCCAAATGCTGGGGTTTTCTCAGCTGCCAGAGGTATTAGATGGGTGCCCTCTTAGGTCTCCACATGCTCTGGCAAGCTGGACACACACCCCAGGACCCCCACCCTAGATTGCAATCCAGATCCAAGCACGTTAAAACAAGAGCGATTACCCTTCAGACTGGTGCTTGGTCTCCCTACACTCTGCAGGCCAGGAGCTGAAGCTGCCACATGGCACGGGCAGGCTGTGCTGGCGTCTCAGTGGTTTCTCGCCCCGGGGGTAAAAGCCACGGACTCCCACTTACTGGTCCCAAAGTCCAGACTGCACTGACCACTCACTTTGTTCTTCGCATCTGTGTGTTGATAAATCTGGAAACTGCCACAGCTGCTGCTGATCTGGAGTTCCTCTCTCCAGGGCTGGTTGGGCCTGCCCTGGGGATAAAGCCTGGGTATGGGGCTGGGCTCAGCTCCCAGAGCACTGCACTGGCCTATTACTGCCAGACTGCCAGGCTGTCTTCAGCGGGAGGTTAGCTTCTCTGGTTTTTTTTCCCATTTTGTGGGTTTTGTAGCTCCAAAGTTTGTTTAGAGTCCCCTTTTTACATGGATTGGGGAAGGTGGAAGCTGGAGCTTCGGGAAGGTCGTGCTTCTACTCTGTCATCTTGGCTCCGCCCCCCAATTCTCTAGGTATTCCTTTCTTATAGATATTTAACTCTTACCTAGTGGTACCCAGTCCCTCCAGATAAGTATAGATATCCACTTAAGAAGATCAGGAAAGAGAAAACACTCACAGAGTACAGAGGAGTTTCAGAGTAGACTAGGTAAGGCATATGCTACAGACGCTAGATACTCATTGTCAAATAAAGGCTAGGATGGGGACAAAGGCAAGTAATTTCTTCCTTGATGCCAACTCAGGAAACAACATGGGAAACTCTTGAAATGATTTGCAGCTAGAAAGGAAGAGAGCATTGAGAGGTCAGTTATTCCCCTTCTATATCCAGAGACATCAGATCTTCTAACTCCACAGTCAATATTAAACCAGAGACACAAAAGAGCAGAAGCAGACCCTAAAACTCTAATGTGGTTATCTAGAATGAAGAATGGAAACCTTGTACATGCTCCGTTGGAAGGACTCTATTTGTAAATTCAGTCTCACTACCGTTGTTGTTCTGGTAACTGTATCTGGATATGGGGAGATAAAAGGAGAAAATAAAAAAATATGATTTACAGGTACAAAGGATGTTTAATAAAAGATATTATATACTTCCAACAGAACCTTTGGGAGAATAGAAAAAGAGAATGTGCTGCTATCTTTCAAATATGCATGGACATTGAGGTGGTTCTGTGAACAGCTTCCAAGATGGCTTCTGAAATTACCCTTTTGTGCAGAAAAAAATCCTACTCTGATCTATGTTATGGATGCTCCCTCATTTTCCAAGGTTCTAGGAGAGTGATTGGGGAGGTGAAAGGTGTTATTTGTTGCCTTTGCTTACAGATCTAGAGTTTGGTATCTCAGAGTAGCCCAAAGATGATAAAACCTATTTCATAAGATGAAAGCTCTACTGGAGTCTATGGGGTCAAGGGGGAGAGAGAGTGTTCAGCAAAGTATCTGGACATTCAGTGAACAAGAAAGCCTTTTCTGTACCTCTCAATCTGAATTAGGGTCATTTATTGAAACAAGTTGATTGGGGGTTCATTTATGAGTTTTAAGAATGTTTTTTCTTAAGATATTTTAATGTATGTCTTTTGTTTTAACATTGTCAGCATTTCCTCCTGTTTTTCATTTTCTCTCTCAGGGAGATATCTCTTACAACAAAGAAGTTTTAAAAAAGAGAGAGAGAAAGAAGAGCAAAAATAATCAAACCCAATGAACACATTCCAAAAATCATGTTTTAGTCAATATTGGAGAGATCTCTGTATGACTTCTTCGCGTTTTAAGGTGAGAAACTTGGTCAATGTCTCCCACAAGTTTAAATTCCTCCATTTGGTTTGTTTTGGGGGTTGAGAGTCATAGGACTGTAATATCCTCCCATTGCATACCCCATAAATACTTTCCTGACATGAACTAATAAGGGTGATGAGATGAGACAAGGGCATTTGGGCCCAGGCAATAATAATTAACATTTATATAGTACCTAATATGTGCCAGCTATAGTGCTAAGCACTTTACAGATGTATCATTTGATCCTCATGACAACCCTGAGAAGTATTATTATTATCCCCATTCTACAGGTGAGGAAACTGAGGCAAACGGTAGTTGAGTCATTTGCCCAGGGTAATACAGCTAATGTTAGACTAGATTTGAACTCAGGTTTTCTTGAAATCAGGTTTGGCAATATGTGCACTATGCCACCTAGCTGCCCAGACCCCCATCAATAGCTAGACTTACATAAATGAAGTTATAACTTGGGAGAATGGAGGAGATCCCTTTTCATTTGTTTTAGAAGTAAAGAAAACAAAGTAAAAAAGAATGAAAATTTCTTAAATACAGTAATAGTAGACAATTAATAGTGACTTGAACTTTTCCCAGGAAGTTCTCATTCTAACTTAGCTTGCTAGTGCTAGGGTGCCAACTTTGAGTCATGTTCTCCAGTGAAGCTCAAAGGACTTCTGATGGATAGCTTAAAGTGTTTTGATTTTTTTTTCCTTTGAGCTGATGGAGAGAAGGGAAAAGAATAAACTTTTACTAAGTGCTTATTATGGGCTAAACTCTATGCTAAGTGATTTGCAAATATTATTTCATTTTATCCTTACAGCAAAATAGGTGCTGTTATTATCCCCATTTTATAGATGAGGAAACTGAGGCAGTGTAATTTAATCTACCCACTGTCACCACCTAGTAAGTGACTGAGGCTGGATTTGAACCCAAATTTCCTGATTCCAGGTCCAGGACTCTATCCACTGTTTCACCAAGCTGGAAATACCAGCTCAGAATTTATGGGTTGCTGTTGTGGGCTTGGCATGGGAAGTCAGATTCTAATACACAAATAAGATCCAAACATGGGAGAGGAGATAGTTATTAATATAGCTATGTATAAATGTGTATATATGTATTCTATAATAAGTAGTTCTATGATAAGAAATATCAACCTCTTTGTATTTGGTGGAGGGAAAATGGCACTTTAAGTTACACAAGTTATTCTAATAAGCAAATATATCCTTGGAGATATTTGGAAATTTAATTTATATATTTTTCTAGAGATAGATTTTTACTGAAATATTGTTATGCATTTATAGACATATATTTAGATGAAAAAAATTGAGACACAAAGAGTTGGATATTTCTGAACAACAACAAAAAGTGTTCTAAGGTTCATTTTCAAAGGGTTGTCCTTTTCCAAACTCCTTGCCTGGGTATGTCTGTTCACAGCAGCAAACAATCCATTCCTGAAGCGCATCATAGGAAACTGGAAGCAGACAGAAAGAAGCAACAGCTAAAGGTTGTTTTCAAAAACAGAAGTCCCAAAGAAAAGAGGGGCGTGGGTGTGGGGGGAAGTAACTTAATTGGAACTTTATTAATGGAGGACAAGTTTCTAGAATATTTTCCACACAATTCTATATCATTATCTCCATTTTACAGATTAAGTAATTGAGGTCAGAGAGATTCTGTGACCTGCTGTAGGCCATGAAGCAAGTATATGGTAGAATTGGGATTTTAATCTACATTTTTCCTGATTTCCTGATTCTCAGCCCATCCATCTACATTAAGCAATTTCCTCACTGACATTGGCTTGCTGGGAATATGTATTATGTGAAAATATTTTCTTGGGCAATTAAGAAATCCCATTATGGATTCTCCATGTATGGAGACTTCCTCACCCCACTCCACCCCCTTCTTCCTGCCCTAACCCTGGGATAGCAGTCCTGCCTGGAAAGCAGGAATTGACCTGAACAACCTGTGATTCTTCCTACCCTAGTAGCTTCTCTGAGTCACAGTGGGAACTGAGGCCTAGCCTGGTGCTCTGGGCTGGCCAAGCCAAAGTAAACAGAGCCAGGATTCAAGCCTAGATTTTTACGACCCTTGTTCCCCAGAGACATCGTTTCACTGGGGAAAAAAAAATTCTCTCACAGAAACAAGTGCCTGTGTGGCTCTCATGACCTCATGGGTCTGGCACAGCACAGGCCAAAGTCCTCTGGGCAAGTTGGCTCAGCTGCAACAGCTCCCAAGAGGCCCTCTCCTCCAGGAAGTCTCCCTAAACAGAGAACCTCCTTATGATTACTTCCTCCCTATTTCTATGAAATCTGTGCCCAGGACAATCCTTCTCCCTTAGTGGCTGATACAAAAGAAAACTTCTGGTTACAGGGATAGGAGATATGTTCTTGATTGCCCAATGGATTTAGTGCCCTGGTTCAGCATCTCTTTTGCCAGATAGTCAGCAGTCTTTTTGGACTCCAGTCACAGAATCACAGAATATTAAGAGTTTAGAGGGATATTGGAGGCCATGAGAATTTACCTGCAAAATAATCCCCACTACATCTTGCCTGATGAGTGGCTATTCAGACTTTGCTTACATGTCCTCTCCCTTTCTGCCAGTGAAAAAGAATTTCTTACCAGCAGAGGCAGACCATTACACTTTGGGAAGAGAAAAGGAATAAACATGCATATGAGTGCCTACTCTGTGTCAGAAACTGCACTAATACAAATATTATATCCTTTGATCCTAAGCCTTTGGCACATGTCCAGTAGTTAGACAGCTTTTCCACCTGTCAAATCTACATCTTCTTCCTACAAATGGTATCAGTTGTCCCTGTTTTTGCCTTGTAGAGTCAATCAAAACAAGTTAACAATTCTTTTACATGACAGTCTTTTATTTATTTAGTTATTTTTATTCTCTTCTCTGTGAGGCCGTCAGGGGTTGCACAACTAGTGTCAAGTATCTGAGGTCAGACTGAACTCTGTTTCTCCTGCCGTCAGGGCTGGTACTTTATTCACTGTGCCATCTAGCTGCCCCGACAACCTTTCAAATAGGTGAAGGTACCCATTATGTCTTTTATTCCCCAGGCCAAATGCCCCAT
>NW_027187256.1:3443228-3508219 GCF_028583685.1 Petaurus breviceps papuanus | reverse complement strand
ATGTGGCAGCCATACCTTAAAACAATACTTCCCAAATGCTTGGACAATCTTATGCTAGAGACTGGGCATGCCTGATGTAAGGGGAAACATGTGACCCCTGTCCTTCAAGAATCCTTTGTATGAGGCCTCCTTCCCCTCCCCCTCCTTTTTTCTTGTCTTTTCATCACCAGGACCCAGCCCTGGCATAGTGTAGGCAATGAAGAAATAATTATTACATTGAATTCCCTCTTCACTTCTCCTATGCCTGTATTGGTAGGTATCTGTATATCTCCTTGATGCCCAACTGAAATGGCACCTTTTCCAACAAGCCTTCTCTGATGCCCCCTGTCGGGGATAACTTTCCCTTTTCATATAGCACTTCATTTTGCATACCTCTGGTGTACTTGTGTGTTATTATGTGTACTCTCTATTCAAAGCTTCTTCTCCTCCTCCTAGATTATAAACTTGATAGGGGCAAGGACTGTTACCTATTTTTTTTTCTCCCTTTGAACATATATTGTTCTCAACATAGAGGTTTAAAAAAAGTTTATTGATTTGAATTAACTTGCATTGAATTGACCTTCATGTAGACCCTTGCCTCATGGAGCCCAGTCTAACAAATGCCTCCTTTCAGGACCCTCTTATGCAATCTGACACAGACCTACAGACCCTGCTTCCAAGGTGCTTAGTTTGACACACAGAGACCCTAATCTCATGGTTCTCAGACTGAAACAGAAAACATAAATCTTTACATAGAGACCGTAATGTAAGTAGACATTAAAAAAAAAAAAAAACAGACAATGGGTTCATGAAAGCCATGCGTTTAAAATTGGCAAAGGAAATAATGCACTGGAGAATTGAAGGACCATCATTTGAAGCATGACTTTTATTTTTCTTCAGCTTTTTTAAGTGATAAGGAAGTGGGAGAGAAAAAAATTAAAACTTACTAATTGAAAATTTTCAAAATAAAAAATATACAATTTAATTGGACATCCAGAGAACTTCAATTTGGATTGTTTTTAACCTCTTTCTCAGTACCTTTTCGTCTTCTTAAAATTCTTTTTAAGTACTTTGAAAATAGTTATATCAAGGGGTATTTGAATATATACAAAATGCATGTGTTTACACTTATGTGTGTGTATATATATATATATATATTTAAAATAGCTTGCTTATTTAAGTCTTTGCATAATGAATGAGACATTGCATCAGATAAGGAATATATACATTCTCTGGGAAACCCAGATGAATTCTCTGAAATAAAAGGGCTTGAGACTTATTCAAAAGGCATTTATTTTCTGGTTTCCACCACTGCTAGAGCCTTTCCTGTCTACCTCCAACCTGTCCTTGGGTTTACAAAGTTGTTTACTATTGTCTCCCTCTGCCTGGGGTGCAGTGGGCACTTAATAAATACTTTTTGTTGTTGATGATGATGATGATAGCTGGGTCCCAGATAATACACCTGAGAATGAATTGCTCCCAGGTCTACACTACAGTTTCCTTGCTCATGACAATACCAGCTGGTGTTGTGGCAATGTAGGGGGTTAACAAATTCCTTTCCAGTTCCAACAGGGTTCCTGACCTTCAACAGTGAACAATAAATAAGTCATGAAAAACTGTCTGATTGTCTATGGTATACCATCTCACTGTAAACCAAACTAATTAGAGGGATGGCATTTAGTATGTATCTAGATCATTGAAGGCAAAGGTTTAAAATAGAGGAAAAATGTCCCTCCCATGGAACTAAAAAGGTTTTCTGAAGTAGGTGGCCTCTAAAGAACTGTTTCTGTGAATAAAAGAAGGTTGTTTGAGGCCTGATATTCTGGGTATAGGTTGGCCCATAATTGGTCCATTTCATGCGATATCCCTGGAGGAAGGGCTGAAGAAGCCAGTTTCTTCCCTCACAAAAAGGACACAGCAAGCACATCAGGGCTTCACAGTTGGGAGTCCTAATGCTCACATGTGATCATGTCACACCCTTATTCTATTAACTCCAGTCGCTCCCTATTTTCTCCGAGATCAGATAAATATAAAACCCTGTTTGACTTTGAAAATCCTCCATAACCCGGCCTCTTCCCTGTTTGACAGTCTTCTTACACCTTTCTCAACCCCAGGCACTCTGATCCAGTGAGACTGACCTCCTTGCCTTGGTGCCTCATAAATCACACTTCATCTTCCAACTCTAAGCATCTCTTTTTGGCTCCTATGCCTAGAGCTCTCTCCCTCCTCAACTCCACATTCTAGCTTCCTTGCCTTCTTTCAGATCTCAGCCAAAGCCTCAACTCAAGTCACAGCTTCTCGAAGAAGCCTTTCTGAGTCTCCCCTCATCTCCTCTATGAGATTATCTCTGCTTGGCTTTTGTTTGTGCTTAGTTGCTTGTATGTTTGCTTCTCCCTTAACATGTGAGCTTTTTGAGGGCATGGGGCTTCTTTTCACCTTTTGTTTTTTTCCAGCAGTTAGCATAGTTTCTGGACTATAGATACGTGTGTATTCACTGACTGATTAACCATCAGGTTAGCTAGGCCAAACATCAACTGATTTAAAAGCCTTCAAAATTATAACTTGATTCTACCTAGCTCCTCTTCCCTCTAATGAGAATCATCCCTGCCACCCCCCAAATCAAGGACTGATTTCCTTCCGAATCACTTTCTCATCTCCATAAGATGCCCATTATCTTAGTCCTTGAAGTCTAATGGATGGAATGTTTAAAAAAGATAAGTATTGGTCATTAGAATATTTGACAAAATCATTTCTAGATCTTTCTAAAGCTCCTTCTTTGGTCCACAAATGCTATTTAACAAGAATCCCTGTCCTTCCAGGCTGAGTCTGCAGGGGAAAGGAGGATTCAATAAACACTTGATCTGACTTTCTGGGCAGGACGGCTACAATTGGACTTGGGGAGGTGAGAAGGACAATCTAGGGATTTTATTTTATTCTAGTCCCTTGGAAAACAGGATTCTATCACTTCTTCATTCACTCACACAGGGAAGTTAATAATAGCCTTCTTTCTGAAGAAGTTCACATTGTCCATCCTACTGCATGCCCAAGCATACGTTCCCAAATTTCTAGATGGCTGAGAACAAGAAACATGAATTTGCGAGGGATAAGGAACCTCAACCTCCAAGGAGAGTCTGAGACTTGATTCACTTTGGAAAGTGTGCCCTAGTGATGTGGCCCCTTTGTCCTGGGGGCAACTTTTGGAGTTGAGGGGCAACCCAGGACATCAAGCAAGCTACGACGGAGCTGATGAGACTGTATACCATAGACAAGGGGATGGAGGGCAGGGGATGCAAGCAGGCCAAGAGAGGCAAGGCTCCCTGGAAGTGAGCCAGGGAACATGGCTGAAGCAAAAAGTGGTCCATAAAAGGCAAGTAGGGCACAGAGGTGGGCAGTGAACGTTCTCAGGGCTTTGCGCTGCCCAATAGGAGATATCCTTTTCATCACTTCCCAAAAGACCAGACAATAGGAAATGATAATGAGGATTATATCCATACTGACTGTAGTGAACATAGACACAGCTGGGTAGTTCCAGCCAAGCCCTCCACAGGAAAGCTGCAACACTTCTGTTGGAAAGCAGAAAGGGAGGGAGAGATTACGAGCACTACAGGAGGGTATCAACAAAGAAGTGGGGAGCAGTGGGATGGTGGCCCGGAGGATGAAAGCCAGACTGGTCCAGGCAAGGTGGCTGGGGGTAAAGAAGGCCAAGTAGTAGAGAGGATGACACACAGCTAACCAACGGTCCAAGGCCATGGCCAGTAGCACAGAAGACTGCCCGCTGGACACAGCATAAAGGCAGCACATTTGGAGGAGGCACATATCCTTAGAGATAGTAGGGACGGGTAACCACAGAGCATCCAGGATGGTGGGCAGCATAGAAAGGGCCAGACCCAGGTCAGTGGTGGCCAACAGAGCCAGGAGCAAGAACTGAGGTTGGTGCAGGTGGGTGTTGGCACAGATGGTGAGAAGGATCAGACCGTTTCCCAGAAGGGTGGTGCTATAGGTCAAACCAAGGATGGTGAGGAGTCCTGGGCTCCCTGGCCCTGGGAGGCTGGGCAGGAGGAAGGTCAGCATACCAGAGTGAGTATGGTTGTAGGCAGACATGGCATATAAGCAGAGCCTGATCTTTGTCCCTTTGAACAGAAAGCAAATCAGGAATACCTAAAAATAACAATTATAGATATTTCATAATAAACTAAAACTAACAGAGTTCTTAGAGATTATTTAGTATAATCCCCTATGTTATACACAAGAAAATGGAGGCACAACAGTCTTAGGATCCTAGATTTAGATGTAGAAAGGACATGAGACTATGTAGCCTAACTCACTTCTTTTAGAGATAAGGAACTGAAGTGGGGGGGGGGAGGAAGGGTATGTGACTTTTCCTTAGTCATACAGGTACCAGAGCTGAGGATGAAATCCAGTTTCTCCAACTTGACCCCTATGGCTCTTTCCATTATGCTTCACACTTCTACAGCCTTGTAACCTGTCCAAAGTGCCTTTTTTCCTTTAGTCTAACAGGATTATAGATGAAATCAACTTTTGTCATATCCCAAAATGGTCCCTGAGGAATAAATCAAAGAGGGATGAGACCCAGTATGGTTAAAAGACATCAAAAAACACTCACATTTACCATAAGCAAATTAAGAAAGTGTGGAATAATTTATGTCATATTTATGGATAAAGGAGGAATTTAGTGCCAAAGAAGATATAGAAAGCATTATAAAATGCAAAATAGATCATGTTGATTATGTGAAATTAAAAAGCTTTTGTGCAAACAAAATCAACATAACTAAAATTATAAGGAAAACAGAAAAACAGGAATTGTAACAAGTATCTCTGATAAAGCCCTCATTTCTAAAATATATAGGAAACTGAGTCAAATTTGTAAAGATACAAGTCATTCCTCAGTTGATAAATGGCCAAATGATATGACATATACTTTTCAGACAAATAAACTAAGGCTATCTATAGTCATATAAAAATATGATCGAAATCACTATTGATCAGAGAAATGGAAATTTAAACAATTTTGAGGTACCATCTCACACCTATTAGAATGGCTAGTATGTCGAAAAATAAAAATGTTGAATGTTGGAGGGGATGTGGAAAACTAGGTCATTAATGGACTGTTAGTAGAATTGTGGATTGATCCAACCTCTGGAGGGCAATTGTCAACTATGTCCAAAAGTCTAAAATACTGTGCGTACCCTTTGAGCCAGCAATACCACTGCTACGTCTATATTGCAAAGATATCTGCAAAAAGGGAAAAGGACTTATTTTTACAAAAATAGTTATAGCAGCTCTTTTTTTGTGGTGGCTAAGAATTAGAAAATAAAGAAACAAACATCAAATGGGGAATGGCTAAACAAGCTGTGGTTTATGATTCTAATGGAATATTATTGTGCTATAAGAAATGACAAGCAGGATGATTTCAAGAAATCTGGAACAACTTATATGAACTGATGCATAGTGAACAGAACCAGGGGAATGTTGTACACAGCAACAGCAGTATTGTTTGATGATAAACTGAATGACTTAGCTATTCTCAGAAATACAATGATCCAAGACAAACCCAAAGGAATATTATTTGCCTTCAGAGAAAGACCTCATGTTAATTGGATACAGATTGAAGCATGCTATTTTAAAATTTCTTTCTTTCATTTTTTTTATTTGAGTCTTCTTGTTCAAAATGATTAATGTGGAAATGTTATACATAATTGCACATGTGTAACCTATGTCTGCTTACTGTCGCAGGGAGGAGAGGGACGGAGAGAGAGAGAAAATTTAGAACTCAAAACTTAAAATAAGGGGGGGGGCTGGGTGGCACAGTGAATAGAGCACAGGCCCTGGAGTCAGGAGGACCTGAGTTCAAATCCAACCTCCGACACTTAACACAAAAAATTAGCCCTGTGGTCTTGGGCAAGTCACTTAACCCCAATTGCCCTCCAAAAAGCAGAAAAAATAAAAAAAATAAAACTTAGAAATGTTAAAAAGGTTTTAAAAAGAAAAGGGAAATGCTTCCACTGTATTGTTGAGTAAGTCTAAATAAAACAAATAATTTTGTGGGTGTTGATAGAGATATGATGAATCACTGACTGTGGAAAGATTAGTTAGAATACCGATGTTGTAACACCGAACTACAGAGAATTATGCTAAGGATCCACTTGTCCTGAGGGTCCCTTACTGGCTCAAATCTCATTCTCTACTCTCTGAGACTCAGTTTGATATTTCCATTGTAGACTGAGTGGAAGTGCGTTCATTCTGCTGGAGTTGGGAGATTTCAGGGACACTGGAAAAGTCATACGTTGAGTTAGGGATGGGGTAGAGAATGATTTACACTTGAAAAGGCACTTTGGAGTTTGTGTATCATTTAAGCACCTGAGTTTTCATTTCTCTGCCTACATAATCGTACCCTTTCTCACTGTGGTCTGATTCTAAGCTTTCTTTCCTTCTCCTGGGATAACACGGGGAGCCTAGGTGGGTACAGGAGGAAATTTTAGATGAGAAGGTGGGGCCTGGGAAAAGAGCCAACGAAATTTATGTTGAAGAATGTTCTAATGAAGAAAGTTCTAAGAGAGAACAGTCAAAATATCAATATTCTAAAATAGAATCTTCTAACAAAGACCATTCTAAGAAGAAGCAAGCACATTATAAGAAAGGAGTATATTCCAAGTAACAACATTATATATTAAAAAAATAAAATGAACATTCTAAGGAAGACAATTCTAAAGAGGAACATTCTTGGGAAGGTCTTTTTGAGGAAAACAATGATATTTTAAGGAAACATTCACAGAGAGAATACAGTTCATAGTGAAGGAGGGATTTGCTGATGACAATGACTTTTACTTACAGTAACATGTTATAATCCTATGCAGTTTTTTTTTAGATTGAACCCAATGCTATGTCCTCCATGAACACTTCCTGAAATGATATTTTCCTTTCTTCTTGAACATCAAATATCCCTTGATTTAGACTCCTCTCAGGCACCTACCATGTTCAGTTTTTATTGTCCTTATTTACATGTGTGCTGCAAAATGTAGTAGATTATAGACTCTATGAAGTGAGGGGTCGTATTTTACTTATCTTTATATTTTCAGTGACACTACAAGAATTTGCACAATGTAAGCATTTACTTTTGCTTTTTTTTAAATAATCACTTAATTTTTTCAAACTCTTGAATTAAACAGAGGAAGGAAAGAACATTGAATTCAATGTTCCTAAACATTTTTTCAAAATGGGAGATAGAGAAGATCTACCTCCACTGCCATGTGTCTAGAGCATGTGAGATACAGTCTCTCCTTGCCTACTGCATTGTCATCCTGGAAACTTTCATACCTGGACCCACCTCTCATTGGTGGTTCCTACTCAGGATCACCATTTTAGGAAGGAGTTCAGTCAAGTGCTTCACCTCCATTTTGCCTTGACTACCTGACTAACTACAAACACTATCTCTTTTTTCTCACCTGCCACATTGCCACATCCCTTACCCTAACCTCTCATTTCTAATACCCCATATAAATGCTATTTTCCCTCATTAGAACGTAAGGCTCCTTGAGGGTAGGTTGTGTCTGGCTTGCTCATGTTTATATCCACAGTGTTTAGCACAGTGCCTTGAATGTAATCAATGTTTTGTCTATTTATAGAGGCAGACAGGTAGGTGGGATGATCTCCGTAGCTCCTTTAAACAAGAGGATTTGAGCACTCCCTGGAGATTCAGTGTAATGGATGAGAAAATGTGATAGATGAAAGACAAATCTAATTTATTTGAGCTTCTACCACATCACCTTCTTCCCAAGGGCATGCATAAATCTTTTTCTTTTTCTTTTTTTAAAAGCAGTTGGGGTTAAGTAACTTGCCTAAGGCTACATGGCCATTTTGTTTGTGTGTGTGTTTGTGTTTGTGTGTGTGTGTGTGTGTGTGTGTGTGTGTGTGTGTGTGTGTGGCTGTTAAGCATCTGAGGCCGGAACCAATCCCAAGTCCTCCCGACTCCAGGGCCCTTACTCACTGTGCCACCTAGCCACCCCCATAAATCTTTTTCTTTTGAGTAGCTTCCTAACTATTTGGATTTCTATCTAGCTCCTCCATTTTTTCTAATCATAGTATCAGTTTCCTGGACTTCTTTATCCTAACCTATACGTGGGGCTTCTTTATCTTTTAAATTGCCACTGCCAGTTCTGGGGGATCAGGGTAGAGTACTTGAGATATCATTATAGCTAGGAGAGTGTCTTTAGAACCTCTGGTTTTTAGGGGTTTTATGCAGGTCCTATGTAGATGTCCATTCTTTGGAATGTATTTTCAGCATGTTAGACTACTTTTTCCTAATCTATGTGTTTTAGCATACTAAAGTATTGTAAAGAATTATCTGACATGTCTCAGCTTCCACTTTTTTTCCCATTCCTTTTTATCAACGGCATATTATATAATAACCTCAGTAGGAACCCAAGGTTAGTGACTGCAAAGCTAGTTTTGGTCCTTCCTCTCTCAACTAGAGAATTGTTCCCCTTTATTGCCAATTGACCTCAGTCTCACTTGAAGCCCATAATTATTCATCAAGAATGGTGGGTGAGGCATGACAAGAAACTTGGATTTGGAAGCAGTCCCTTGGATTTGGAAGAATAGAATTGGAAGATACATCTCTCTACTTTTCTCTTTCTTCAATTTTATGTTTGTTCTTTGTCTCTTATCCTCTCTACTTTTTCTTCTCTAGTTCTCTTTTGGTTTCAAGTGTTCTTTTCTTTCTTCTCCTTCTTTCTCTATCATTCTTTGGTTATAAACCAGTTTACTCAGTGTTTGGGGGCACCATGATAGAAAAAGTAAACAATTCACCTATATTTCCACTGCCCAAGCACTGAAGAATGTTACTGTAACAGGAACTTTGCCCTTCCCAAATTTCACTCCTGTTTTCAGCCTTGTAGTCAGTTATCAAACAGCTTTCCACTTTCAAGCCAATTATCAGACCACTAGTGACTAAAGTTTTAAAGTGTTCAAGCAGAGAGTAGGTGGATGGGATTCTTTCATTTAGGGAGGCTCTTCAGGAAGAACAAGGTTGAGCTCCTTACCACTGACGAGATTGTCTTGTTTTAAATTTCTTCCCAAATCTTCTATTATTCCAACGCTCTCATAGTCTATGTTTTAATTGTTAGTTTCTTAAAGCCGTGACATTCTCTGGTTCTAATTTTATATATTTTAAGGTCTTTTTTTTTTAAAGTAGAGATTCTTTTTTTTTTTCATTCACACTTTTAGCAGTCTTTTGAAGCCTACATACAGGTCCCTTCTTACAATAACTGTGTTGAATGTATAAGATTAAATATAGAGGATTACAGAGAAACCATATTGAAGTGCAGATATCATTTTTTAAAAAATCACAACCCTGAGTTAATAACCTTTGCTTTAAGGGCTGATATTCCTTTACCATTGTCAGCTCCCTTCCAGTTCCGAAATTATCTGACACAGAATCTGGGAGTTGGAAGGATTCGGAAAAGAATAATCTAATCATGGCTTAGATTATTAGATGCACATGATCTACATGAAAAGACAGCATCCCATTATTAGCTATAGAGTCTCCACTTTGAAGAGCCCCAGGAGAACAAAATATATCACCTCCCAGAGCAACCTATTTCTCTTTTGGAAAGAACTAACTTTTAGGCAATGTTTCATTAAGTCACATGGTGCAGAGGATAGAGCACCAGGACTGGAGTCAGGAAGACCTGAGTTCAAATCCAGCATCACATACTTACTGGCTGTATGACTGTGGGCAATTACGTAATTATTTGCCTCAGTTCCTCATCTGTAAAATGAGCTAGAGAAGGAAATGTCCCATCAATATCTTTGCTAAGAAAACTCCAAATGAAGTCACGAAGAGTTGGACATGATTGAAAAATGCTTGAACAACAATTCCCAACTACTTCTATTGCTTACATCTGGAGATAGACTAAGTCTAGCCACATTCCCACAGACAACACATCAAATGATTGAGGAAAGCTATCATGCCACCATTGTCTTCTCTTCTCTAGTCTAAACACCACCAGATTCTTCAACTAATTCTATATGTCATAGTCTCTAATCCATTCCCATCCTGGTCAACATCCTCTAGACTGGGGATTCTTAATATGTGTGTGTGTATGTGTGTGTGTGTGTGTGTGTGTGTGTGTGTGTGTGTGTGTATGTTGGACCCTTTTGGCAAAATGGGGGAAGCCTGTGGACTCCTCAAATTAATTTTTTTTCTGTGTAAAACAAAATATACAGGGTTACACAGGGAAACCAACTTTTTCAAAATATGTGTCAAAAATTTTAAAGTTCCAACTTTACAGATCCACTGAAATCTACCTATAGTCCATGGATCCCAGATTAAGAACCCTGGCTCTAGCTACTCTTTCTCTTGCCAATGTCTTTTTAAAATGACATGCTCAGGATTGAACCGAATACTCTAGAAATGACCTGACTGTGCACAACATAGTAGGGCTGTCACTTTCCTTGTTCTGGAAATTATGCCTTAATTAAATTAAATTAAAAATTAAATTAAAATACCTGTATTTCTGTTAGATTACTTGACAGCCATTTCAAACTGTAAAGTGATCCTGAAGTTTCAGTCAATTGACAATCATTTTTCAGTCACGTCCAACTCTTCATAGCCCCAGTTGGGGTTCTCTTAGCTAAGATACTGGAGTGTTTCACCATTTGCTTCTCTATCTAATTTTACAGATGAAGAAACTGAGGCAGAGTGATTTGTTGAAAACCACACAGAGAAGTGTTTGAAACCAAATTTGAACTCAGGAAGACGAGACTTTCAGACTCTGGGCCAAGCCTTCTCTATCTTGTGCTACCTAGCTACCTGATCTTGATGCTGCCATTCATTAAAATTCCAAGATATTTTCCCCCAAAATAGCTGTTTACCAACAAATCACTCCCTCCTCTCACATCTTCTTCTTCTTTTTTTTTTTAACTTTTTGGAGCAGGAAAGGCAGGGCAATTAGGGTTATGTGACTTGCCTAAGGTCACAAGACTAGTAGGTGTTGTGTCTGAGGCTAGATATGAACTCAGATCCTCCTGACTCCAGGGCGAGTACTCTATCCACTGCACCACCTAACCACCCCTCCTCTCACATCTTCTAATCATGGAGTTGATTTTTGGAACCCATGTGAAGGATGTTCCATATATTCTTGTAAAGTTTCATCTTGTTAGCTCTGGCACCACAATTTAGCTTGCTGAGGTCTTTTTGGGATCTTGATACTGTCAACTGACACATTAAATATCTCTTCCAACTTTTTTGCAAGTTTTATAGGTGTGACTATATGCCACACATATGAGTATACATATACAGATATACATAAATGTTATATACACATATTTGAACATATATGTGTATGCTGTCATTCAAGTCACTTATAAAAATGTTGAATAGCATAGGGCCAAGAACATATATATTGCATATTCCATTAAAAATACCCCTCAAAGTTAATTTTTTTTTGGTTTATTCTTCCCAGTCCACAAATATTTTTTTCTTAAAACAGAAGGTCAATAATTTTGAGAAGTTTTGCCTTTGGTCATTATTTTCATCCTTGCTATGTCAAGCAGTAGTCTCTTCCCTACTTTGATACCCGTTGCTTTGTTGTCCTTAAGTTTCATTGCTATCTTCAGTTTATTGTGGGGTCAAACTATCCCTGACCCTATTTGTCACAGGAAAGATCAGTCTATTGTGTTCATTCTCCTTTTCTTTCCTTGTTTCCATCTCCTATACTTATCTTTTAAAAAGCTAACCTTATTAATTATGTCCATGTACACTTACCTCAATCTTTTTAAAGTAGTTCTCTCTTTTATTTTCTCTGGAATAGCTATGTTTATAACATTAACATTTCATTCTTGAACATTATTTGTTATTGTGAGAAAAATTTTTCCCTGTAAAAGTTTAGGCTATATGGTCCTACCTATGTCCTAAGGTCACTTATAGTCCTTATTTCTTATATGATTAATGATAATTCTAACTAGAATAACTTATATTGCTATGGTATATCACCCTTGCCACCTCCCACAGTCCCCATGGGCCTTACCTAGAGTCTAAAGCTAAGTTTAGACAGTTTGGTCACCAGGAAAATAAAATAGCATGGACACACCACTCATACTGACTGACTGAAGGTCATGGGGTATTTGTAGTATCTCTCTTTTAGGCCCTCCCCAAGGGTCACTAAGTTCTATTGAACTAATTTCCTGCCTAGGGAATCATTATATAAAACAAGCCCCAAGACACCCAGTTGAAATAAATAATAACTGATAAATTTTTCCTTTGTTTGGATTTTGGATTCATTTCAAAGTGTTTTCTTTTCCATTTTTCCCTCTAGAGTCTCATATGACTCCCATAAATCAATGAAGATTAAGATTGTTATCTCCATTTTATGGTTAAGGAATGAACTAATGTCCTTTAAGGTTGATTAACTTGCCCTAAGTCACGGAGGAAGGGAAGCTAGGTGGCAAAGTGGAGAGAGTGCTAGGACTGGAGATAGGAAGACCGGAGTTCAAATTTAGCTTCAGACACTTATTAATTATGTGACCCTGGACAAGTAACTTAACCCTATTGCCTCAGTTTCCTCATTTGTAAAATGAATGGAAGAAGGAAATGGCAAACCTCTACAGTATCCTTGCCAAGAAAACCTGAAATGGGGTCATAAAGAGCAAGACACGATGGAAACAACCAAACAACAACAATAACAAACAAGTCGCAGAGAAAGTCAACAAATAAACTAAGAGCAGAACCTGCATTTCTTGATTTCTGGACAATTTCTCATTTCCTCTATCACATGAGGTTTTTATGTTGTTTTAACTCCAAACATAGACCTCATTCTTTTCCTCATTCTCCTTAACTCCATATATCCAATTAGTTGCTAAAGATTGATGATATTTACCTCCATAACATCTTCCATCTATTCCTTCCCCTAGACTACTTGTGATAGCCTTCCAAGTGATCCCCCTGACTCAAGGATCTATCTTCTCTAACCCATCCTCCACTTGACTGATTTTCTTAAAGTGCAGGTAAGACCAGGCTATTCTCCTGCTCAATAAACTCTACTTTCTTTTTGTTACCTTAAGAATCAAGTATAAATTGTTCTAATTTGCATTTAAAGACATAAAGAACCAGACTCCCACCTACCTTTCCTGATTTTTTAGTTTCAGTCAATCATTAAGCATTTATTAAGTTATGTAACAGGTACTGGGTTAAGTACCATGCCTACAAAGAAAGGCAAAAGCCAGAATCTGCTCTGTCTTATGAGCTCACAGTCCAACTGGAAAAATAATAAGCACTCCCCTTCACTCTCTTCAGTATAGCCAAATCAGTATCCTTGCTGAACTTCACACTGGATATCATTTGTTCTATCTCCATGCCTTTGTATTGGCTGTTCCCCATCCACATCATGTGCTCCATTATCTCTACCTTACAGAATCTCTATTTTCCTACAAAGATCCACTCAAATGCTATGTCCTATGTGAATTCTTTCCTAAATGCTCACTAGCTGATAGTGACTCACCCCAATATTAATTACACTGAATTTATTTTCTATATATCTTGGTCATTTCTATTTCTGCAATATTTTCCATACATGCCCTTGTCTCCACTCACACAACAACCACTGTAGTTCCAGCTCTCATAACCTCTCTCCTGGATTATTGCAACAGCCCTCATGATTTACTTCCCTGACTCAGGTTTCCCTGTGCTCTAATCTATCCTCTCCACAGCTGACATAGTGAATTCCCTAACATGCCCAACTTGATCATGCCATTTCCACTCATGCTCAATAAATTCCATGGGCTCCCTATTACCTCTAGGATAAAATAAAACTATTCTGTTTGGCATTTCAAGTTCTATATCCTTTCTGTCTTTCAAGAGTTCTTATGCATTCCTTGTAATCTGCTCTTCACCCATACTGGCCCTACCTGCTATTCCTTATCCCAAATGCTCTCTCCTTTCCATGCCCTTATAGTGACTTTTTTTCATTTCTAGAATTTTCTCCCTTACCATCTCTGTCTGTTAAAACCAAACCATGGCTTCCTTCAAAACTCAGCTTAACTTCTCTGAGTGCTTTCCCAATACCACTAGTTTCTAGAATCTTCCCTTTCAATGTTGCTTTGTATCTACTTTGCGTGTATGTTGTATGTACCTGCATATGTAAATGTAATTTCCCTCATTAGCCTGTAATCTCCTTAAGGGCAGGAACTGTTTATTTCTTCTTTGTATTTCAAAACATATTATCATGTCAGATATGCAACACTCAATAAAAGCTGGATGTTAGATTTCATATATGTAATTATATTCACATGTTTACATCCTGCATATATTATTCCATTCCATAGAAGATAAGCACTTTGGAGATGATTACTATCTCATTTTCGTCTTCATATGAGAAGAAAGTTGAGGATGCTAGAATGAAGAAAGGCAGGAAGCCTGATAGAAATAGGAAAATCCTAGTTCAAGAGGTCCAAGGGACATGACACAATCAGGGCAAACAGGCAGTTTGTCACCAGATCTACTAAGAGAATGATGGAACTCAATCTTTGTACATCTAGCACATTTCCATGGTGAATCAGGAGGTGTTTAAGAAATGCTGAATTTTTGACCGATCCCTACATCTTTGAGACGTTACTGAGACGATATCCATAAAGGAAATGAAAATAAGACAAGGAGAGTCTCCATTCCTCAAGTATATTAAGCTCCTTTGGTGTTATTTACATTAATTTAATAACTCTTTTAGAAAAAGCAACTACTTTTGCCTAGTCATATCATCAATAATGTACTTGGGTGGGGTGGTGGTAGTGAGCTTTCTGGACTTTTATTTATTTATTTATTGCTTTGCATTGTCCTATTTGTTTTTTTCCATAGAGACTTGGTGAAAAGATATTTCCTCTCTAGTAAGAATTTTTTTGCACCCCCCACACAAACTTTAAGACATAGACCAATATCCTTCCAAATGACTAACATAGGTTTAATCTTTTATTTGACCAAATCTTGGGAATGTTCCATATAGTTTCTTATTTTTTTAATCTTTGAAAAAAATTTTTATCTTTGAAAACTATCATATATGGCATAAAAAAGCTTTTTGACTGACAAGTGCCAGATAAGTAGCTATGGCATTATCTTCAGCTGATGATGAACCTAGGTGGCCCAGTGGATAATCAATCAATAAACAAGCATTTATTTGGTGCCTTCTATGCCCTAGGCACTGAGAGATTTGAGACAGGCAGATTTACTAGCAGGTTATTGCAATAATTCAGTTGTGAAGTGAGGAAGGCCTGCACTAGAGTGTGGTAGTGTCAGAGGAGAGAAAGGAATATATTTGAGAATTGCTAAAAAGATGAAATCCACAAGCTTTGGTGACAGATTAGTTGGTCAGTGAGAAATAGTGAGGAGTCCAGGATGACTCTCAAGTTGTAAACTTGTGAGACCAGGAAGACAGAACCCTGAACTGGATTCAGGAAGTCCTGAGTTGAAATCCAACCTCAGAAATGTACCAGCTCTGTGACCTTGGACAAGTCATTTACCCTTTGCCTCAGTTTCTTCAATTATAAAATGGAGGTAATAATGCTCCTACATCATAAGGTGGTTGTGAGGCCCAAATGATATAATATTTGTAAAGTGCTTAGCATCATGCCCTGCATATCACAGCGGTTTAATAAATGCTTATTCTCTCTCCCCATATGATCGTAGCCTAAAAAAAAAACACTTTAGGACCCAAAGAGGTTGGGGACATTGCACCTTTTCCATCTCCACCAAAGGGAATATCTACTTTGGACCTCTGGACCTGTACACACACTCTAATCTTAAGGGACCCTATTCACCAAGGATGAAAATCAGCTTCCTTTTCTTATACTTTTTGTCTCATTGTATCATATTCCCAGAACCCTTGGGAAAATACTTAAATGTTAGGTTTTCATTCTTGCCTAGGATCCCTCCAAATGGTGGAATAGAAAGATTATTGAAGTATAATTTAAACCAGGCATGGGACAGCTACTAAATTCCATTACATAGAAAGATATGTTTGATACAAAAGATTCTCATTAGTGCTTATTGACAAAAGACTTAAAATAGGATTCATTTGTTTATAATATAACTATTATTATGCTTTGCTGGGATTCAAACCATGAAAACATTAACCATTTGCTAGGACTTCTGAAGAATTTTTCCTTTCATTTTGGCCCTGTACTATCTAAACAACTCACTCTGACTCCATGTATGCTGGCAAAACGAGCCACAGTTAGAACTTATCCCTTTATCAGAGGTCTTGCTCATTCACAGCTCAGTTCTAAGCAAGACTCCCCAAATCTCCCAAACTTTATCTGGCAGATAAATAAAAACAAAACACTAAAAAAGTACATACACAAAATAAACGAGGGTTAGGAAAAAAAGAAGACTCTGAGGGCATCAGGTAGCCATGAGACAGGAGAGGAGGGAGAAGTAAAAAGTGGATAAATTCACCAGTCCCCAGAAGGAGTAAGTCAGGCAAAGTCAGGAAAATATTCAAATTCTGTTCTGAAAGATCTCCCTTAAGTGGAACAGTGATTCTGTTAAAGTTCTTCCAACTGTATATGATTGTATTCAATTAGGGAGAGTAATGCTTTTCATCTGTAATTAGTTCACTGCTGTTATGAATCTGTATCCCAGAGCCCTTCACCTCTCCTCAGAATTCAAAGGTTCTCAGAAATCCTTCATTGTGGGTAGCATTCCATGATCCTTCAGTATCTCCTTCCTGCTGGGAAAAACTGTACTGGCCCTCAGCCTTCATGCTAATAGGCTACAGAAGCAAACATGACGGGTAAGGGGAATCCTGCAGTGGAATGTAAAGAGTATCTCGATTGTATTTCTACTCATTATAAGTAACAGCTATGTGTTAGCAAAATGTAGATGCCTCTCTCTGTTAGAAAAGAAAGTAAAAGGACTAATTCTCTAGCTTCCATGTTTTCAGAATGAAATAGCTCTGGAAAGAATAACAAATCACATGTACATAGCACTTTAAGATGTCTAAAACATTTTTCTTCACGATAGGACTATGAAGGTCTCATGTATCATTATCACCATTTTACAGAGGAGGAAACTGAGGTTTGGAGAATTATGATTTGTTCATGATTGCACTGCTAGAAAATGTCTAGGGCAATATTTAATTAAGGCATCCTGATATTAAATTTAGGAAGTTATATACTGTCATGGTAATTTTCAAGTCCTAGCAAGAAGGAGAAGAATTACAAAGAGAAAAGGAAGAAGAAAATACATATGAAGAGTTTGAGAAGAATCTTACAACACAGAGAAGTAAAAAGAAGATAATTGAACATTTGGAGCTATTTAATAATTGTGAGGCTTTTTAAATATAGGGTAGACCTAGACCTTCTGAGTAGGAAGTAGTTTCTTTTGCTCCAAGGGCAGATGATGTGACTCTATTGATGTTACCAGCAAAAAAAGTTCATTAATAGTCACAGGTATAGAGGGGCTTTGTGTGGAAGGGGTTGGTGACTCCCTAGTAACATGTACAAAGGCAGCCTTTTTTTACCTGACAGACAAAATAGATATATACTGTCTTCTCTCAGAGGAGCTACCTAGAAGGTATGTACAGCAGATATTTGGTTTTGAGATGACTTGGAGGAAACAAGTGGATTTAAAGTAATTGAATGACTTTCAAGAAGAAGAAGGCCCAGACTTGTATTGCTTGACCCTAGAGAGAAGAATTATGAGTAGTACCAGAGAGCTTCAAAGAAAAATAATTATACTCCAAATAAATAAAAAGTTCCTAACAATTAGAGCTATACAAAAGTGGAGCATGGTGTTTGGAAAGGAAGTGGGTTCCTTCATTGAAAGCTCCCAAAGGTAAATGACTACTCAATGGGAACATTATAGGAAAGATTCTTCTTTAGGTATGAGTTAGACTCAACTATATCTATTGTCCATAACAACTCTAAGACCATAGCAGAAATTTTGAGATTCTGTTTTTAAAAGCATCCAAAAACATGTAAACCTATAAACCACTACTATAACCTGGTGATTCTGGTAGGAATAAACTTGACCAAGAAAAAACCAGAGCTGAATAGAAAATTTGACATTCAGATACAAGAAGCATGAGAAGGTAAACAGGGAAAAGAAATCATAAGGAACTTATCAAAGTTGAACTATTTTTTTTTAAGCAATTGGGGTTCAGTGGCTTGCTTGGGATTGCACGGCCAGTTGTTGTTTCTGGGTGTGGTGCTGGGTGTCTTGGCCCGGATTTGATCCGGGTCGTCCCAGCACTGAGGCTGGTGCTCTTGCTTGCTGAGCCACTTGGCCAAAGTTGAACTATTAACATTCCTACATGGAAAAACAATAATTGTAACTTATGAAACTTTTCTCAGAAGTTGAAGGGATTAGAAATATATATATATATATATATATATATATATATATAATATATATATGTCTTTATATGAGGGTATGCAGGCATATGAATACATATGTGAATGTGTGTATATATGTTTATAGGTATACATAGATAGAGGGCACGGGACCAATTTAACAGGATGGGATGATACTTAAAAGGTGAAATTAAGAGGTGAGAGGGATATAATGAGAGGAGATGGGGAGAGACAGAGTGGGGCAACTATCTCATACAGAAGAGGCAAGGGAAAATGGTTACAATGGAGGGGAAGAATAGGAAGGCAAAAGGGAATGGGTCAACCTTATTCCTATTGAATCTGGCTTGAGGAGGGAGGGAAATACACACTAAATAGGGGATCTCACCCTCCAGGAGAATGGGGGGGGGAGAGGATGTGATGGGGGATGACGGAAGGGAGGGCAGGCTGGGGGGGAGGGAATTTGGAAGCATCCACTTTTGAAAAGGGACAGGATCAAAGTAGAGAATAGAACAAGTGGGATGTGGGATAGGAGGGAGGGAAATATAGTCAGTCTTTTACAATATATCTGCTATGTTATTGTTTTGCATTAGCCACACATGTACAACCTATACTGAACTGCTTATCTTCCCAGTAAGGGTGGGTGATAAGGGAGGAAGGGAATGAATCTGGAATTCAAAGTTTTAAAATCAAATGTTTAAATATATATATATATATATATATATATGTATATATATATATATATATATATATATACTATTATCAATATTGTTTTACATGTAATTGGGAAATATAGAGATCCACCATGCCCTACTGGAAAAGTTGAAACGGGTATGGGAGGAAATATGGGAGAGAGCAGATCAGAGGTGGGGATATCCTGTGGGACTGCTGTTTTGGGGGGATGGGTGGGGGAAAAACGGGGAGAAAATTTGTAACTCAAAATCTGGTGGAAACAAATGATGTAAATCAGAAGTTAATAAAGCATTTTAAAAAACCAAAAAAAAAAAAAAGGACCCCAGAAAGTGTTGCTAGGCATTACAATGTCTGGGACGGGGCGATAAGTATAGAATGCCTTCATTATTGTTGTTGTTCAATTGTTTCACTTATGTCTGACTCTTCATGATCCCATTTGGGGTTTTCTCATCAAAAATACTGGAGTAGCTTGTCATTTTTTTTCTCCATCTCATTTTACAGATGAGGAAACTGAGGCAAGCAAGATTAAGTGACTTGGCTCAGGCTCACACTGCTAGGAAGTGTCTGAGGGCAGATTTAAACTCAAGAATCTGAGTCTTTGTAACTTCAGCCCCAGCGCCTTATCCAGTATGTCACCAAGACACCCTACCTTCATTACTCCTGCCTAGTGAAACCTGTGGTTTAATAAGCGGAAGGTGCATATGAGCAGTGTATGGCTTCTTTATTGCTATGTGGTAATCCAATTAATTATACCTAAGCTTCATAGTATTTTTAAGCAAAAATTAATGTTATACATTGTCAGAAATTCTGTGTCTACTTGTGCTCCCCAAATTGTCATTAAAAACTTGACAGGGGGCAGCTAGGTGGCGCAGTAAATAGAGCACTGGTCCCGAAGCAAGGAGGACCTGAGTTCAAATTTGGACTGAGACACTTGACACACTTACTAACTGTATGACCTTGGGTAAGTCATTTAACCCCAATTGACTTGCCTTCCACATCCAAACAACAACAACAACAACAATAGAACTTGATGGGAAATATTTTATGAGAAGCAGTCAGCCATGTTGTAAAACTGAGGGATAATAGCTGCATAGTCCAGTTGTTTCACTGGTATACCAAAAATGTTAAAAGATTTAATTATAACACCTTTAGTGTGATGAGTGATGTATTTGTGATGTTGAGATGACAACCTGATCTATTGAAGAGACTACTCACAGTTGTATGATATTGAATACATTGAAATATTGAAAAAAATAATGCTACATAAAAATGTAAAGGGATATACATTTAAAAACAAACACTTTGGTGCTTTGAATTGTTGAGTATATAAGAGTAGAAAAATATAAGCCTTTGTAAACAGAATTCATATAAATAATTCTTGTTTATTTTATCAACATTGAAATCATTGAAAGATTTTCTAAATAATTAAAATGTAACTAACAATATATAATAAAATGAGTTTCAGTAAGTGTTATCTAAAAATGAGTTGCAATGTTGCCTATATTTCAGGTATGGTAACAATCAAATCAAGTAAAAATAAATCCATGAGTTAAAATCATTAATCACTTTTCTACCACTGAATTGTATTTTACAATGACATAGCATTTGGAAATAAAACAAAATCCTCTTACTTTCATGTTCATTTGATCTTCCCAACAATCCTGTGCAGCTGGCATATCGCCATCTGACCTAGAACATAATTGAAATTGAATATTTATAGAGATTAAATAAATTGCTCAAGATTGAACTGCAAGTGGTGATCAAAGACTTGAGTCCTAATGCTCTAATTCCATGTCTACAGGTTTGTTGTTGTTGTTGTTTTTTAAGTACCAGACTGCTTAAATTGCCATGGCTATAACTACTTCCTCCATTATCTACATTAAACTATCATTTGTTATAAAGTACTAAGTACCAAAATGCACGAGGCACTGATTTGAATATAAAATAATGTTAGGTGTCCTATGGGATACCAATCCAAGCTAGGTACACTGATGTAAATACAAATATATAACACATACAGATTTCAGAAGTACCATTTCAGAATCGGGCATGACTGAACACTGAAACATAACTCAGAGGGAAAGGATTTAAATGAGAATCAGGACTAACTAAAAAGTATGGCATCCTAGGTGAGAGAAAAGGAGTCACATTTAGCAGAGTAATAGGATTGAGAAAACCTTCCTTAATTTATGGCAGCCTTGTTGGTAACTTGGTTAATTAGATTGATTTTGTTAGCACATATTTATAAACTCTATATTGATCTAAAGTATATCATGCATATTACCTCATTCAACTCTGATAAGTCTTGTGAGAAAAATAGAAACCACAGGAAAAACTGGAGTCTTTTATCTATATATTTATTTATTCACTCATTGATTCACTTATTCACTTCATTTATTTATTTATCAATCTATTCATTAATTCATTTATTTATTTATTTTGGGGGAAGCAGTGGATAAGTGTGACCTATTCTGAGTAAATGTCTTATTAACTTTATACTACCGATGATGAAAACTAAAGCTAAGGAAGGGTGGATGGTCTATCTAAAGTCACATATCTTTAAAGTGCCAGATTCAAGAATTAAGAATATGTCTTCTGCTCTGAGTCTATAGTTTACCCACTGAACCATAGTTTATCTCTCTTCCATGATAATGGGAACACATTTTTCAGTGCTAGAGTCTTTACATACCAAATGAATCATGTATTTGACTCTTTTCACATTGGGATCAGACTCATAGATTTAAAATTAGAAGGGACTGAAAGATAATCTAGTCCAACCCACTGCAGCTCCTTGAGGATGGAGATTGTGGCTCACCTCTCAAATTTGTGGCCCCTTCCATCTTTTCTCCTTCTCTTCTATTCAAGTTTCTTAAAGGCTTTCCAAAAGAGTTATGCTGTACATGGTGCTGACAGTTCATATTCACCTCCCTCCAGTAGGTTCCTGGAACTTTGTGACTATTCCCAGGAAAAATCAATCCTGACCTTTCCTCTTTAACATCCTGATCAGTGCCTCCCGAATGTGCTTAGACTTGACACTGTAGATGATAGGGTTGAGCACAGGGGGAACAATCAAATAGACATAGGCAACAAGGGCATGCACAATGGGGGGCGCATGCCTACCAAAGCGGTGAATTATGGACACTCCCACACCAGGGATATAGAAAACCAGAACAGCTAGAATGTGGGAGACACAAGTGTTGAGAGCACGGATCCGTTCTTGAGGAGATGCTAACCCCATCACCGTGTACAAGATAAGTCCATAGGAGAGAGCAATTAGCAAGGAATCCACAAATCCCGTGGACAGAACCACATAAAGCCCATATAGGATGTTGATAGTAATGTCAGCACAGGCCCTCTTCATCATGTCAGCATGGAAGCAGAATGAGTGGGAAAGTTGGACTTTCTCAGGGCAGAAGTTCAGCCTCTTCAGCAGGAAAGGCACAGGGAAGAGAGAAACAGTGGCACGGGTCACAATGGCCATTCCAATCCTGCCAATGACAGCATTGGTGAGGACAGAGGCATAGCGCAAGGGATTAGAGATGGCCACAAAACGGTCAAAGGACATGGCCAGAAGCACTGAAGACTCCACAACAGAGAAGGAATGGAGGAAAAACATCTGGACCAAGCAGGCATCAAAGGCTATGCGGCGATAGTCAAACCAGAGCACAGCCATGGTGGTGGGAAGTGTGCACAAAGTGAGCCCCAAGTCAGTGAGAGACAACATGGATAGGAAGTAATACATGGGCTGGTGCAGACTGGGAGTCCTCCTTACAGCTAGCAGGATCAGGCAGTTACCTGTGAGAGCCATAGTATACATGGAACAGAAGGGGATAGAGATCCATTCATGTACAGCTTCCAGACCCGGAATGCCAATCAGCAGGAAAGCAGATGGTTGGAAGAAGGAGCTGTTCTCATGGGATTGGGAAAGCACCATCACTGAACAACAGACAGGGTTTCTCAAAAGATGACACCTTCTCTGACTTTACACGTAGATTCAGACAAGAAACAGGATCAGAGTCTCCAATTATTTTTATCAAGAATGCAGAAGGAACTGTAGACATTTTCCTCAGGTCCAAGATGCTACATCTCAAGTTTTAGGAAGTGGTCTAATCATCCTTGTTAATGGCCATCCTGCAATTATATTATTGGAGTTATTATGTGTAACTCATTTCTTGATTTCTATCGTAGGATAGAAATTAAAATAAGATACAAAACAGATTTCAACAAATTGTAGAGTTGGAGCTATCTGTCAGATCTTCAAGGAAAGCTTTTAGGGAGTAGGACCCATCTCAATTCTGTGAGTATGATACATGTCAGGCAATCAGTTAACAAGTATTTATCAAATACTTACTATGTGCTGCACACCTTGGTAAGCAATGTGGATATAAAATGAACCTATGAATGCATGGCTGTGCAAAAGAAAAAGAAGTCCCTGCTCCTCAGAAAAATACATTCTAATGGGGGAACAACTTTTAAATCAGCATGTATATGTAGGATATTTACCATGTAGATGGAAGACAACCTTAGAAAGACTCCAACAGCTCAGGGATGAAAAGTTCTGAGGAAGTTGGTATTTTAACTGAGTCCTTAAAAATATCCAGATATTCTAAAAGTTAGAACAAGGAAAGAAAGGATGACAGATTTCAGAGACAGACCACAAAAAAAATGGGACATAAGAAATATGAGAAAAAATAAGTAACTAGTATAGCTGTATCATCGGGTGCATACAGTGGAATAATAATAATAGTTAACATTTATATAGTGCTTACAATATGCCAGCCACTGTGCTAAGCCTTTTATTATTATATTCTTGTTCAACAATCCTGGGAGGCATAAATATAAATTTAAATATAACATGACTTTAAAGGTAGGGAGGGGACTGAATTTGAAATCCCTTCAATTTTTAATTTTTTTTTCCTTAGAAGGTATCTACAGGCTTTATTGCCCTGCAAATGACCCAAAGGTGGCCATGATACAAAAAATGTTTCAGAACCCCTCATGTTGTCCATCCTGAGACTACTTCCAGAATTATTTTACTGATCACTTACTTTGATCACAGATCACAGATCAACCCTTGTGCCCAGAAACCTTCAGTGTCCCCCCAAAATATTTAAGTTCCTTCACATTTAGACCCTATTCTGTTTTTCCAGTCTTTTCTTTTGCTTCTTTTACAATATTTAGCAAACATGCCTTATTTATAGAGCAAAGCTCTATGTAGTTAATGGAGATAGAGAGAGTTAAAAATGACACAGTCCTGTCAACAAAGACCTCACACCGGAACTTCTCTGGATCCTAGCTTCAATATGTTTTGGTTCCCACCGCTGTTCCTTTGGCCTGGCAATTCCTTCCATGTGCCCTGATCTCTCCCCTTCTCTTTGTCAATCCATTTTACTGACCCCCCCTCCTTTTGATCAATGGCTCTCCAAATGTAGTGCCATGGCTTTCCTCCAGAACTGAACCTAGGACTGTGCCCCAGTAAGAGTTAAGTCAAGACACTTCCTAGAGAAAAGGAGATTCAGTCCTCCAGAAGGGGAAGGTTTTATTATTTTTTATTTGTCTTCTCTCTCTATCCCAATCACAGGATGAGAATTTGGAAATGGCTTCAAATTCATCAATCTTTATTTTTTCTATTAATTAATGTTTAGTTTTCAACATTCACTTCCACAATATTTTGAGTTCCAAATTTCCTCGCCATCTCTCCCATCTACCACCCTAAAACAGCATGTATTCTGATTACCCCTTCCCTTTATCCGTGGGCCCTTCCATAATTTCTCCCCTCATCCACCTTTTCATATCCCCTTCCCTTCTATTTTCCTGTAGGGCAATATAAATTTCTCTACCCCATTGCCTGTCTAATCTTATTTCCTAGTTGCATGTAAAAACAATTTTTAACAATCGTTTTTTAAAACTTTGAGTTCCACATTCTCACCCTCCCTCACCACCCATCCTCATTGAAAAGGCAAGCACTTAGATTTTAGGTTATACGTGTGTAGTCATGCAAAACTCTTCCACAACAGTCATGTTGTGAAAGCCTAACTATATTTCCCTCCATTCTATCCCCCCTCCATTTATTCTATTCTCTACTTTGACCCTATCTCTCTTCAAAAGTATTTGCTTCTGATTTCCCTCTCCTCCCATTTGCCCTCCTTTCTATCATCCCCCCCTCTTTTATCCTCTTTCCCCCCACTTTCCTGAAGGGTAAGATAGATTTTCATACCCCAGTGAATGTGCTTTTTATTTCATCCTTAAGCCAAATCTGATGAAAGTAAAGTTCACTCATTCCCTCTCACCTCATCCGATCCATTATAAAAACTTTTTCTTTCCTCTTTTATATGAGATAATTTACTCCTTTCTACCTTTCCCTTTTTCCTTCTCCCCATTCATGCCTCTCTCACCTCTTAATTTTATTTTTGATATCATCTCTTCATATTCAATTCACCCTGTGCCCTCTGTCTCTGTCTCTCTCACTCTTTCTGTCTTTGTCTCTCTGTGTCTCTATGAATATGTGTGTATACATATATGTATATATTCCATCCAACTACCATAATACTGAGAAAGGTCTCCTGAGTTACAAATATCATCTTTCTATGTAGGAATGTAAATAGTTCAACTTTAAGAAGTCCCCTATAATTTCTCTTTCCTGTTTACCTTTTCATGCTTCTCTTGATTCTTGTCTTTGAAAGTCAAATTTTCTATTCAGCTCTGGTCTCTTCATTAATAAAGCTTGAAAGTCCTTTATTTCATTGAATATCCATTTCCCCCCCTGAACTATCATACTCAATTTTCCTGGATAAGTGATTCTTGGTTTTAATCCTAGCTCCCATGACTTCTGGAATATCATATTGCCAGCCTTCCAATCCTTTAATTTAGAAGATGCTAAATCCTGTGTTATCCTGATTGAATTTCCACAATTCTTCATTTTTTTTTCTGGCTGCTTGCAATATTTTTTCCTTGACCTGGGAACTCTGGAATTTGACTACAGTATTCCTAAGAGTATGCCTTTTGGAATCTCTTTCTGGAGGCAATCAGTAGATTCTTTCCATTTCAATTTTACCCACTCATTCTAGAATATCAGGGAAGTTTCTCTTGATAATTTCTCGAAAGATAATGTCCAGGCTCTTTTTTTGATCATGGCTTTCAGGTAGTCCAATAACTTTTAAATGATCTATGCTGGATCTAATTTCCATAACAGTGATTTTTCCAATAAGTTATTGCAATATGCACTCTTTAGCCTCACATTTCTTCAAAGGTAGGGTGAAAAAGTTTCAACAGTATAGGAGAAAGCACACTACACAAGGTAAAAGATCTATAGGAAGTAGCAGATTTGAAAGACTATCTATATACATACATATACACGCTATGTACATATATATGTGTGCGTGCACACGCATGTGTGTGTGTGTGTGTGTGTGTGTTGAGTGGAACAAGAGAGTATTCTTTCATGGTTCTCACCCAGATTTCCACAGGCCATCAAGGCAAGAAGGAATGGAAAGAGAACAAAAGGGAAGAAGATTAAGTAAAGTATCAGGTGCCCAGAACTGGAGAAAATGGGAAAAGATGGAACCAGAAGGTCAATAAGGACAGAAATAATTTGACTTTTGCTCAATTGACAAGCATTTTGCTAAGTACTTACAGTGACACAGCAAGGGATCTGAATGCTATGAATACAAATGAAAAAGTGAGACCTAGTAATTTCCCTTAAAGAATTTATATTCTGTTGGGGGAATAAAACACATTCACTGACATTATGCAAAATAAATTACATAGATGTGAAGAGAGGAGGCATTAACAACTTGTATTATCAGGGAAGGCATCTTATTTTGAAGAAGGGTACTGGAGTGCAGCTACTTATGGTACACAGTACAACATTGTAGATTCCAAGAGGGAGAGTTTGAGATGGAGGTATTCTAGGAATGGGAAAGAGCCTGTACAAAGAAGAGGAAGAAGGAGATTAAATTTCTTGTTTGGAGAACAGCAAGAAGGACAATTTGGCTGGAACACAGAATGGGAGAGGTGGTCAGCCAGCCAATAAGCATTTACTGACATCTACTACATGCCAGAAACTGTATCAAGTCAAGAGGCAGTCTCTTCTGCAAGGATCTCACAGTCTAATGGAAGAAATGACCTGCAAACAACTATGCACAACAGGTTACATACTGGATAAACTGAATATAATCAAAAGAGGAAAGTACATAAAGGGAATTGGAAAAGACTTCCTGTAGAAAGTAAGATTTTAGCTGAGACTTAAAGGAAAGCAGGCAAACAAAGAGGTGGAGATGAAGATCGAGAGCATTGCAAATGGGAGGAACAGCCAGAGAAAAATGTCTAGAGATATCACTTATGAGAAGTAATTTGTAATATGACTCAAATGATTATTGCCAGGAATCAGATTATAAAAGCATTTAAATATCAAACTGAAAAGTTTATATTTTGCCCTGGATGCAAAAGGGAGCTTTTGAGACTTGACAGTACCATGAGAGACCTCTTCATTAGGAGGGTCAATTTGACATCTGATTCAAAAACTTATTTGAGAGAAGATAATGTAAATGCAAAGAGAGATGTTAGGAGGTTATTGAAACTGTCCATAAAAAAATGATAAGGGACTGAACTCGTGTAGTAGTGCTGTATGTAGAGATGAAATGACAGATGGAAGAGATGTTGGAGAGGATGAAAAGATAGGATTTGAAAACTGATTAGAAATTCAGGATAAGACAGAGGGATGCATTGAGGATGATTCCTAGGTGCCTGAAATAATAGCCCTGTCCTTCCCCGGAGTGGGGGAGTTAGGAGGTTTAATGGGGTTAGAAGGAAAGATAATGAGCTCTGTTTGGGACATTTTGATTTCAAGATGCCTACCTTATATTGAGATGGAAATGTTCAGCTGGGAAATATGTACTTTAGGAGAATTCAGGAGAGAGAAGAAGAATGGATATATGGGTTTCGGACTTCTGTGCACAGAAAGAATAGTTGAATCCATGGAGCTTTAAAAAATAGGTCAAGATTAAAAAGTAGAAGTTTGTAAAGCAACTGAGCATCATTGTCCTACACTAAGTAAAACTAGGCTTCAAGGAAAACTTACAGACTAATATGGAAACCAGTCAGAACTTTCCCCTGTGTTTGAGCTGTGAATTTATTCCCTGTCCCACTGAATCAAAGTGTGACTTAATTTATTTAAATTAACTCTATATGCATCCATAAAGTGAATAAATTGGACCATACCCTGGAGGTACATTCTATTTCTAATAACCTCTGATTCTAGCAAACATTCTTTTTGGGACATATGGCACCTTTAAACAGAGGAATCATTGACTGTACTCTCCTCCACCAAAACACACTTATACATATAGATCGTCAACAATTACTGCCTTTCTCTTGAAGAATCTATGATGTGGAAGCTTTAGTAATAACTCACAAGGGTTTAGAAGCAATGATCTGAGTATTCATGAGAAAGTGAGGTGCTATGGAAAGTGTCCTGGTCTCCTAATTTGTAAACCTTTCTGGCTCTACTATTTATTGACCTTATAATCTTGGAGAGATTACTTTTCTCTGACACTGGGTTTCCCCTTTTGTGAAATGAGAACAAGATGATCACTAGACCCTTGCTGAGCTCTAGTGTTCTATGATTGTAAGATAAGGACCAAGAAGACCAAGATGGCCTATATAGATTTTAACTAATTACAAATTGTTTAGATTCTTGAAGGAATCCTGTAAGGAACTCTTGTTCCCTCAACTTCCCTACTACCTCAGCCACCTACTCACTACCTGTTGTCTCAACTGACTGACTTCATAAGACCCACAGCCTGCCCATCTGTAGCAGCAAGCACCCCAAGCGAGTCCTCAGGGTTTGCTGCCCATACAGGTTCTTGGATCTGCTTTGTTAAAGGAAAGCAACTCAAAATGGGTTAACAAGCTTACTTTAATCAGTCATATATCGTTTACCTTGTTCAGGAGAAAAGGTCAGTACCTTGAACCTCAAAGTATACAGGCATAATTATCAAGACAGAAACATCAAGTAGACAGATTTCCAAACTGTCCAACCATTACATCCATACCCAGTCAACATCTGGGTTTCCACATTCTGGGTTTTTCAAAGCCGGGGGACTCTCAACAACGGCTTCCCAGAATTCAGATCAAATCACAGAACACTTCTCAAAGTGAGTCCCAAAACAAAGCTACACATCAGTGCTTATATAGCCTTCTCCTGGCTCAGAGAATGTAACAACCTTTTTGACCCACTGGCCAATCAAAAAGTATCTTCTGAAAAACAAGCCTCCCTCCCCAGGCTTCTGGTGCACTTTAGCCTAAGAGCAGGGAAGATCTTTAAAATTTACATTCGCATTACACCATCAGAATGGTTTTCCCAGAATGTAAGACCATGTTTCTGGTTAGAGCAGTTTATGGGTCTTATAAAGGCAGTCAATTGTAGCCAATTTTTGATTACATTGAACTGTATTATCTAGACAAAGAGTTCTTTATCTGGGATATACTGAATCCCTAGGATTATGGATAGGCATAGATGTCAGGAGGTCTATGAATTTGGATGGGAAAAATACATTTTCATTTCAATCTAATTGATTTCCTTTGTAATCATATGTATTTCATTTAATGCGTTTAAAAACCATTAAGTTGGGCAGAGTCAAGATGGTGGAATAGAAACAGGACTTCCATGGGGCTCCAGCTCCCACCTCCTACAAATCATGTAAAAGGTGACTCTGAACAAACTTTGGAGCTACATATCCCACAAAATGACACAGAGAAGCTAACCTCCCACTGAGGTCAGCCCGGCAGGCCAGCAGGAATCCACCAGACCAGCACACTGGGAGCAGAGCCCAGCCCTGCTCCAGCAGGAGGTTTTAGCCTCAGGGTAGGCCTGACCAGCCCTGGCTGAAGGGAATTCAGATCACCAGCAGCTGTGGTGGCTTCCAGAATTATCAACCCATAGATGCTAAGGACAAAGTGAGAGGTCAGTGCTGGGTGGATTTTGGGATATGGTAGTTTCGGAATGTGGTAAGAATTCTTGCCCCTGGGGCAAGAAGCCACTGAGGTGTGTAGCTGTATAGCCACAGCCACGTGGCAGCTTCAGCTCCTGGACTTCATATTGTAGGGGGAACAAACAACCAATCTGAGGGGTAATCGCTCTTGCTTTAACCTGCTTGGATCTGTATTGTGGTCTAGGGTGGAGGTCCTGGGGTGTATGAACAGCTTGCCAGAGCATGTGGAAGCTGAGAGAGGGCACCCAACTAATACCTTCGGCAGCTGAGAAAACACTGGTGTTTGGGATGAAGCTACCTTGTCTAATGGCAGAGTCCTACTGTGGCAAAAAGCCCAAAAGTCAAGTAATTAAGTGGCAACATGAGCAGGAAAATGAAGCAAAGCAAATGGAGCATCCCAAATTTACACTTCTATTTTAGGGACAAAAAGGATCAAAGCATGGAACAGGAGGAAGACAATGAAGTCAGAACTCCTCCACCAAAAGCTTCCAAGAAAGATATGAGCTGGTTACAGGCCATAGAAGACATTAATAAGGATTTTGAAAACCAAATAAGAGAAGTAGAGGAAAAATTGGGAAGAGAAATGAGAATGAGGCAAGAAAATTATGAAATGATGGTCAACAACCTGACTGAAGAAAATAACACCTTAAAAAATAGACTAACTCAAATGACAAAAGAGGCTCAAAAAGCCAACGAGGAAAAGAATTCCTAAAAAAGACAAATTTGCCAGATGGAAAAAGAATCTCAAAAGCTCACTGAGGAGAATCATTCCTTCAGAATTACATTGGAGCAAATGGAAGCTAGTGACTTAATGAGAAATCAAGATACTATTAAACATATCCAAACAAAAAAAAATAGAAGGCAATGTGAAATATCTCATTGGAAAAAACCACTGACCTGGAAAATAGATCCAGGAGAGATCATTTAAAAATTATTGGACTACCTGAAAGCCATGATCAAAAAATGAAGCTAAAAATCATGCTTCAAGAAATTCTCAAGGAAAATTGCCCTGATGTTTTAGAACCAGAGGGCAAAATAAAGATTGAAAGAATTCACCGATCACCTCCTGAAAAAGATCCCACAAAGAAAACTCCTAGGAATATTACAGCTAGGTTCCAGAATTCCCAGATCAAGGAGAAAATATTACAAGCAGCCAGGAAGAATCAATTTGAATATTGTGGAAACACAATCAGGATAACACAGGATCTTGCAGCTTCTATACTGAGGGATTTAAGGACTTGGAATATAATATTCTGGAGGGCAAAGAAGCTGGGATTAAAACCAAGAATCAATTACCCAGCAAAACTGAGTATCATATTTGAGGGGAAAATATGGTCATTCAGTGGAATAGAGGACTTTCAAGCATTCTTGATGAAAAACAGAGTTGAATAGAAAATTTGACATTCAGATACAAGAAGCAAGAGAAGCATGAGAAGGTAAATAGGGGAAAGAAATCATAAGGAACTTATCAAAGTTGAACTATTTATATCCCTACATGGAAAAAGTATAATTGTAACTTATGAAATATTTCTCAGTATGAGAATAGTTGAAGGGAATAGAAATGCGTGTGTGTGTATAGATAGATAGATAGATAAAGATATAGATATATAGGTGTATATATATATACACATATCCATATATATGTCTATATAGGAGAGTATATGTGCATATGAATACATATGTGAATGTGAGTATATATGTTTACAAGTATACACAGATAGAGGGCACAAGACCATTTTAATAGGAAGGGATGATACTTAAAAGGTGAAATCAAGAGGTGAGAGAGGAATATAATGAGAGGAGATTGGGAGAGACAGATTGGGGTAAACTATCTCATATAGAAGAGGCAAGAGAAAATGGTCACAATGGAGGGGAAGAACAGGTAGTCAAAAGGGAATGGGTCAACCTTATTCTCATTGAATTTGGATTAGGGAAGGAATGACATACACACAAAATAAGGTATCTCACCCTATAGCAGAATAGGGGGAAGGGGGCAAGAGGGGGATGATGGAAGGGAGGGCAGGCTGGGGAGGAGGGAAGTTGGAAGCACCCACTTTTGAAAAGTGACAGGATAAAAGTAGGGAATAGAACATGTGGGAGGTGGGATAGGAGGGAAGAAAATAGAATCATTCTTTTACACTACATCCTCTATGGATATCTTCCCAGTAAGGGTGGGTGACAAGGGAGAAAGGCAATGAATCTGAAATTCAAAGTTTTAAAATCATATATATATATATATATATATATATATACTATTATTAATATTATTTAATATGTAACTGGGAAATAAGATATTCAGGCACTGGGGCATAGAAATCCATCGTGCCCTACTGGAAAGTCAGAGGGAGTATGGAAGAATGTATGGGAGAGATCAGATTGGAGGAGGGGATATCCAGTGGGATTGCTATTTTGGGGTGGTGGGTAGGGGGAGAAAGGGGGAGAAAATTTGTAACTCAAAATCTTGTGGAAATGAATGATGTAAACTCGAAGTTAATAAAGCATTTGAAAAGAAAAAATGAATAACCAAAAAAAAAAAAATAAAAACAGTTAAGTCAGGGCAGCTAGATGGCACAGTGAATAGAGCACCACCCCTGGAGTTAGGAGGACCCGTGTTTAAATCTGGCCTCAGACACTTAACACAAAACTATCTATGTGACCTTGGGCAAGTCACTTAACCCCAATTGTCCTACCTTCCCCCCTCCAAAAAGCAAAAATAAAAATAAAAACAAACAGGAAAAAAAATTTAAGTTTTCCACAAGTTTCACCAGACTACTAAAGGATTCCATGAGGTAGAGACAGAGACAGAGAGAGCCAGAAAGAGAAAGAGAGAGAAGGAAAAAAAAAGAAAAAAGGTTTAAGGGTCCCTGATAAATAGCTTAGTATTTATCTAGTTGATATTTTCTATCCATTCTCTTTCTCATAAATGCCTTCATCAAGTACAAGGTCAAGGTAATGAGGAAAATATTTTTTGCAGATTCATTGTTTATGAGCAGTTTCTGATAGAGAGTACTTAATAAGGTACTAAAAAAGGTACAAGCCCTAGGCATATTCAGTGAAATTGGGGTATTTTCCATACAGGTCAATTATCTAACTCCACCATTCTGGAAAAATGAAAACCTAGCTCATGAGATCTGTGCAGCATGTCACTAACCTCAGTTTTTATTTAATGATCGAAGGCTTCTGTTCACTCTCATACAGCCATGAGTCCAGTCAATAGGTCTCCTCTGCCTATCCCTTATACCTTTTTATGGGAAAGCTTGGGTGAAGCCTCCAGCTCTCTGGAGAGTACAGGGTTCTTGTAAGGAGTCTCTGAGGGTGGTAAGGCCTCAGAGGATGTGTTTTCTGCTTAATACAGGTATTTATAGATAGTTTATAAGGTGAATTCTTGTGGGAAGGAGATTGAGGGGGATTTAGACAAGGGAGAGTGTTAGAGTTCTTCCATTTGTGTTTGTATTATTTGCTTTGCACATAATAATGAATTAACATTTTTTCCATTCCTTCATTCCTCTCCCCACCTATATGGTCACCTAGTAACAGCCAAGCAGATTCTGGGGGGGGGGCAATCTGAACTTTTAAGTAATCAATCTTTTCTGAACCCCGTGGATACCCACCCATGTTCTCTGCCATGTGGTAGAATGAGAGGTAATATAAAGGGCATATGAAATCTGTCTTGGACTTCTGTTCTTTCATAGCCACAAAACATTACTCTCAGAGTGCCTAGCTTGACAGAAACATTTTTATTACATATGGTTTCTTTGTAAACTTTTAGAGGATATGGGTCAGAGATATTCTAGGTATTAATCTGTGCCTTGTCCTCCTGGAAATCTTTCTTAAGAAAAAAGAAGTGTTGGGGGCGGCTAGGTGGCACAGTAAGTAAAGCGCCGGCCCCAGAGTCAGGAGGACACGAGTTCAGTTCTGGCCTCAGACACTTAACACCCACACACACACACACACACACACACACACAAAAAAAAAAAAAAAAAAAAAAAAACTAGCCGTGTAACCTTGGACAAGTTTCTTAGCCCCAATTGCCCTTCAAAAGGGAAAACAAAAAGAGAAGTGCTCAAAGAGTGAAGATCAGAAGGTATGGGAATCTCTATGTCCTGGGTCAGACCTGTGTTGATGTGTCTCATTGATGGGGTTTTGAGGAAATGAGTCTGATTTTAAAGTTACTAAATGAGCCAAAAAAAAGAGAAGCGAAGATCTCTGGGAAGAATCTTGATAGCATTATGACCTTGTTTAGTTATCCTAATATATTATGTTGGAAGCGTGTAAGATTTTTGTAATTCTTAATGAAGGTTGGCAGATGGCTTGAGGATACAAGACCTGGAATATATTAATAACCAGTCCAATTCAGTTTGATTCCTCAAGTATTTATTAAAGGTCTACTATGTGAAAAGCATTATGTTAGACACTTGAGTTTATAAAGATACAAATGAGAATCTTTGCCCTGATGTAGTTTACATTTTACAAAATGTAGGCTCATAGTTCTAGAACTGGTAGAAACCTTGAAGGTTATCTGCTTCAGTCATTTCATTTAGAGGTGAGGAAATTTAGCATTAGAAAGGTTAAGTGGCTTTTCCAAAGTAATGAAATAGAGAGTGAAGCAAAGGTGATTTAAATCCCTGACCTGTCATTACAAGTTCAGTGTTCTTCCAGCCACATCACTGAGTCCTTTATGGTTGTTTAGAAAAAGTATTTTAAAACCAAATGGTGGTTCCACCAGCCAGATAAATGTTAGTTCTATGACTTCTTGGGATTTGCACTTAAGTTATGAAAGTATTTTCCTCTTGAAAATATGGTTGTTGTCCTTTGCTCTTGAAGAGGATGAAAATAATAACACTATGTTGGGGTCAAGGTATGGTATGTCTGACTGTGGCTCATCAGACCAATGTGAGCTCAGAAGACTCTACCACAGGTCAGGCACAAATAGATAATATGAAGATTTGAAATGGATGTGTCTGAATTTGAATATCTCATATTTCTTTTAAGCTACTGCAATTCTGCTTGACTCTTAGAGTACAGTGCCTTGCCAAACTTCATTATAGCTCATGTACAAACAGGTCTTTGTAAAGAAGGTACATTCTGGTGGAATAACTATACACTGGTGGCAAAGTTTGGGTAGTGGAGTATAGAGAACGTTACTATTATGTGGTGGGACGTAGGAATAAGGACTGGTTAGAACTCTGATACCCTATAGCGGTCTGTCAACAGAACAGGGACACTAATCCAACTGTCATTCCTAGATAAAATTCAAGAGTTAGTGAGTTCATGATGGTCACTTAATTACTCAGAATAATAATGAAAACTAATACTTATGGACTGCATATTGTTACAAACCACATCACATATAATATCTAATTTGAATCTAATGATAGCCTCAAAAATAAGTGAGAAACATGAAAAAGTGGAGAATCTTTTGGATGTAGTATGAATGTGTGTATGTATTATTAACTCAACTGTTTAGATTCAGAAACTGAGACCAAGGAAAGTTTAGAGTCCTACCTAAGGTCACACGGCTAGGAAAAAGCACATCAGAAACATGAGCTTATGGAATTTCTTGAGCCTTTGAGATTTTTCTGTCTTCAAGTGTATTTTTATCCCCTCTTCATTATGCTATCTTTCCTCTTCATGCTAAGGGGAACACATTATTCCATACTACAATCAGTATTCTCTGAGACATTTATTAGGAGACTGTTGTCACATCAGACTAGTATAATAGTATAGTAGCTAGTTAGCCATCTTCTACATACTGTTTTAAGGTTTACATTCTACTCTCCATATATTTTGTTATTTGATCTTAAAAGATAGATATTATTATTAATTCCATTCACAAAGAAGAAACTGAGGCTGGAAGAACCCAAGATATTTATTCAGGTCTTCCTAGCTCCAAGTCCAGGGCATTAGCCCCACCTATAGGGACTTCAAAAGTAATCTAATGCCAGCCACTGCATTTCATGAGAAATGGCACTATCTCACCTCTCAATTTTGGTATCTCTCCCCTTCAATTTCTAAGAACTAAAGGTTCTGCCAAAAAAAGTTACTCTGTTCATCATTCTTAATGTCTTCGTGGTTCCCAACCAATCACAATCATAATTAATTCCCTAGAATCCTGGGACTATTCCCTACACAAATCAATTTCAGCCCCTTTTCCTTAGCAACTTAAGCATTGCCTCCCGAATATGCTTGGACTTGACACTGTAAATGATGGGGTTGAGCACAGGGGGGACTACTAAGTAGACATAGGCAACAAGGGCATGCACAATGGGGGGCGCATGCCTACCAAAGCAGTGGATAATGGACACTCCAATGACTGGGATATAGAAGACCAGAACAGCTAGAATGTGGGAGACACAAGTGTTCAGTGCCCGGGCCCGTTCTTTAGGAGAAGCCAAACCTATAACAGTGTGCAATATGAGTCCATAGGAGAGAGCAATTAGGAAGGAATCCACAACGGCAGTGGAGAGCACTACATAGAGTCCATATAGGATGTTGACAGTGATGTCAGCACAGGCCCTCTTCATCATGTCAGCATGGAAGCAGAATGAGTGGGAAAGTTGGACTTTCTCAGGGCAGAAGTTCAGCCTCTTCAGCAGGAAAGGCACAGGGAAGAGAGAAACAGTGGCACGGGTCACAATGGCCATTCCAATCCTGCCAATGACAGCATTGGTGAGGACAGAGGCATAGCGCAAGGGATTAGAGATGGCCACAAAACGGTCAAAGGACATGGCCAGAAGCACTGAAGACTCTACAACAGAGAAGGAATGGAGGAAAAACATCTGGACCAAGCAGGCATCAAAGGCTATGCGGCGATAGTCAAACCAGAGCACAGCCATGGTGGTAGGAAATGTGCACAAAGTGAGTCCCAAGTCAGTGAGAGACAACATGGAAAGGAAGTAATACATGGGCTGGTGCAGACTGGGAGTCCTCCTCACAGCTAGCAGGATCATGCAGTTGCCTGTGAGAGCCATAGTATACATGGAACAGAAGGGGATAGAGATCCATCCATGCACAGCTTCCAGACCTGGAATGCCAATCAGCAGGAAAGCAGATGGTTGGAAGAAGGAGCTGTTCTCATGGGATTGGGAAAGCACCATCACTGAACAACAGACAGGGTCTCTCAAAAGATGACACCTTCTCTGACTCTACATGTAGATTCAGACAGGAAATAGGATCAGAGTCTCCAATTATTTTTACCAAGAATGCAGAAGGAACTGTAGACATTTTCCTCAGGTCCAAGATGTTACATCTCAAGTTTAGGAAGTGGTCTAATCATCCTTGTGGACGGCCATCCTGTAATTATATTATTGGAGTTATTATGTGTAGCTCATTTCCTTGACTGCTATCCTAGAATAGAAATTAAAATAAGATACAAAACAGATTTCAACAAATTGTAGAGTCGGAGCTATCTGTCAGATCTTCAAGGAAAGTTTTTAGGGAGTAGGACCCATCTCAATTCTGTGAGTATGATACATGTCAGGAAGTCAGTTAACAAGTATTTATCAAATACTTACTATGTGCTGCACACCTTGGTAAGCAATGTGGATATAAAATGAACCTATGAATGCATGGCTGTGCAAAAGAAAAAGAATTCCCTGCTCCTCAGAAAAATACATTCTAATGGGGAAACAACTTTTAAATCAGCATGTATATGTAGGATATTTACCATGTAGATGGAAGATAACCTTAGAAGGAAAGGCTCCACCAGCTCAGGGATGAAAAGTTCTGAGGAAGTTGGTATTTTAACTGAGTCCTTAAAAATATCCAGATATTCTAAAAGTTAGAACAAGGAAAGAAAGGATGACAGATATCAGAGACAGACTAGAAAAAAATGGAGACATGATATTTATTGGAAAAAATAAGTAGACATGGAGTGGAATAATAATATCAATGATAATAATATTTCATAAAATTTATATAGGGCTTACTATATGCCAGCCACTGTGCTAAGCCATTTACCATTATCTTCTTTTTGATCCACCCTGGGAGGCATAAATATAAATAAAATATGACTTTAAAGATAGAGAGGGGACTGGTTATAGTTTTGAATGCCAAATGAACAAAAACTTTAAACCTTGTATTTCATTCTGGAGTTAGAAGCAGCTCCTTGAGTTTATTGAGTAGGCAACTGACATGGTTGTCTCTCTTTGAGGTAGCTAATTGTGGAGTGCAAAATGCTGAATTTGGGAAAAGAGGGCCTGAATTCAAATATAGCATCAGACACTTATTAGCTTTGTGATGCTTCTAAATCGCTTACTTTTTCTGTGCTTATTAAACATTTATAGAGTGAAAATAGTAATAATACCTAACTCCCAGAGTTGTTGTGAAACCAAATAATATAATATGTGTAAAGTGCTTTGCATACCTTTGTAAATCTCTATCTAAATGATAGGTATTATGATTATAGTTATAGTGCTTCAGGAAAATCCACTCCACAGTTGATAGGAAGATGGATTTTAATAGGATAGAACACTTATAAGATGATTAAAATGTTTCAGGATCAGCCCTCAGACTGAATGTTTGAAAGTCACCTGTTTTAACTTCTGGGAGCTAAGTTGATGGAATAAGCATAAGTCACTTTCACCTTCCCTTATAGACCTTGAAAAACCGAGAGAATATTGCCCTAGTAGAAATTCTGAAATATTGGAGTTAGCAGAAAGATGGGGATACAGTAGTCTTTTAGTTCAGGAGGCTAAGGGGATTGATGTAAAAGGTCCCTCTTCCTGTGACCTTAGGGGACCAGTACAGGATGGAAGCATCCCAGAAAACCAGCAGTGAACAGCACCTCAGTGGACCAGTTTATGGTCCTGAGACCCAGAGGGGAAGAGCAGGCAAGTGCCAACACCAGGTACACACCAGGCACCATCACCAGCTCCATTTCAGCACCAGGTAAACTACCAGAAAAGTACAGCATCCAGTTGCCAGCACCTGAGGCCCCAGCATAGATCAGTATCCAAGCCCCTAAGCCCCAGCACAATGAACCTTGGACAGTGCTCCTTTGACCCAGAAACATAAATCAAATTTGAAAGTCAGAAAAAAGGCAAACAACATGAACAAGAAGTATAAAAGAAAAAAACAGTGACCATATAGAAATAACTTGGTGACAGGCAAGATGTAAACACAAATCTAGGAGAAGACATCATGTTCAATATACCCACATCTGAAACCTTAAAGGGGAATATGAACTGGTATAAAGTCCAAAAAACCTTCTTGGAAGATCTTAGGAAGGGTTTTAAAAAGTCAAATAAAACAGGTAAAAGGAAAATTGAACAATTTCTTTAGAAATACACTTGACAAAATGGAAAAAACTACACTGAAGAAAACAACTCCTTAAAAAGTAGAACTGTTCAAATGAAAAAGAAGGTATAAAAACTAACTAAAGAAAACAATTTATTAAAAATTAGAATTGGGCAAGTGGAAGCTAATGATTCTATGAGACATCAAGAATCAGTCAAAATTGAAAGAATGAAAAAAATAGAAGAAAAAGTAAAATACCTCATTGGAAAAACAACTGACCTAGAAAATAGATCAAGGAGAGATAATTTAAGAATTATTGGTCTACCTGAAAACCATGATGAGAAAAGAGCCTGGACAGCATCTTTCAAGAAATCATCAAGGAAAACTGCCCTGAGGTCCTAGAACCAGAGAGTAAAATAGCCATTGGAAGAATCCACTGATCACCTCCTGAAAGAGACCCTAAATTGAAAATGCCAAGGAACTTTGTAGTCAAATTCCAGAATTATCACATCAAGGAGAAAATACTGCAAACAACCAGGAAGAAACAATTCAAATATCGTGGAACAAAAGTGAGGGTTACCTATGACCTTGCAGCTTCAACTTTAAAAGATTAGAGGGCTTGGAATATGATATTCAGTAAGGCAGAGGAGTTTGCATTACAAGCAAGGATCCAGCAAAATTGAGCATAATTTTTCAGGAAAGGAGATGGACTTTCAATGAAATAGGAAACTTCCAGACTTTCCTGAGGAAACGACCAGAGCTAAACTAAAAGAGATTATTTTCAATACAAGACCAAAGATAGGCATTAAAAAGGTTAAGCAGGAAAGGGAAAAAAGTTATTCAATAATGACAAACTGTTTATATACCAATATGGGAAGAAGATACTTGCAACTCTTGAGAACTGTTGTCTTTATTACATCATATAGAAGAGAAATAAATAGACAGAGGTAGTTGGTTTAATTTGATTTTGATGTAATGATAAAAAATCCTAATTAATTGTTGAGAAAATGTCATAATGAGAGAAGAGAAAAGGAGGAGGCAGTAAAGAGTAAATTACATCATATGAAGAGGCACAAAGACATATTGCAGTAGAGGGAAAGAAGAGAGGGAGAAGAACATTGTTTGAACTTTACTCTCATTGGATTTGACTCAAGGAGGGAATAACATGCTCAGTTAGATACAGAAATCTGACTTACCTATAGGCAGTTGGAAAGAAAAAGAGAAAGAAAAGGCATGGAAGGATAGAAGTGAGAGAAGAAGAGTAAGTGAAAAGGGAAAGAAAAGGGAGGGGGTGATAGAAGGGAGGGCAGATTGAGGGAGGCAATTGTCAAAAACAAAACTCTAGTGGAAAGGGAAAGGGAGAAAGGAGAAAGAAAAGTGAAAATGGGGTGGGGAATAATAGAATGATGAGAAAGACACAGATAGTAATCATAATTGTGAATGTGAATGGGTTGAACTTTCCCATAAATGGAAGCAGATAGCAAGATGGATTAAAAATAATAATCCTACAATATGTTGTTTACAATAAACATATTTGAAACTGAGGATACACACAGAGTAAAGATCTAAGGCCAGAGTAGAATACATTATGTTTTAGCAGAAGTATAAAAAGACAGGGGTAGCAATCCCTATCTCAGACAAAGCAAAAGCAAAAATAGGTCTAATTAAAGAAGCTAAGGAAGGAAACTATATCCTGCTAAAAAGCACCATAGACACTGAAGGAATATCATTACTAAACATGTGTGCACCAAGTGGTATAGCATCCAAATTCTTGGAGATGTTAAGGGAAAGACAGGAAGAAATAGACAAAAAAACTATTCTTATGGGGGACCTCAAACTCCCCAAGGGGTGAAGGAGGTGAATAACATTTTTAAAAAGTTAGATACGGTAAACCTCTGGAGAAAATCTTAAAAGTCTTAATTCTGATTCATATTTAGACTTGGAATCCAGACTTATGTATGATACAAATGTTTCCTTAGCCCCAAAGTTAGAAACATTTCTCCACCCCAAACTTTTCTAGAATGTTTATAACTGATAGATGCTATAGATGGTAGTAGGTATTAACGATTAATATAAGGATGGAGAAATAGATGGAAAATTTGCCCCAGCTCCTCCCCTTACAATTCTTCCTCTTGAATGAAAACACAGGTTGAATGCAGTAGAGATGGAAGAGTGAGGAGAGATAAATATGGATAATTTATATTCAGGAAATTTACCTCTCCAAGGAGATTCCAATGCCTAAGTTTGAGTAAGTTAGAGTGAATTGAGGCACATAGAATATTTTTCCATGTGTCAAATATTTTATCTAATGCCAGTGCCCCCTCACTATTACTGCATGACAAATAGTAATAGTTGTAATAATAACAAATAGCTGCCATACATAAAACTTTTTTTAAAGTTTGCATAAATATTTTATATATTTATCAACTTGTTTGCCATTATCCTCGTCACAAACCTGTGAAATTCAAGTGATCATTATCTTCATTTTACAGAGTAGAAAAACAAGGCTAAGATGTTAAACAAGTTCCTAGAGTCACACAGTAAATGTCTATGCCTGGTTTCATTCTCTATCCGCTCTGCCATCTAGCTGTTTCATTTATTGTAACCACTTTGGCACTTCCCTTTCTTATCTGTAAAATAAATATCATAATAATGTCTGCCCCATCTAGGTTATTTTAAAGTTATGATGAGAAATCAGTCATGAAAGTGCCTTGCTAAATTTGTTCATCCTCCAGCTATGGTACTGTCAATTATTATTAAGAATAGCATTCACATCTTGCTCCCCAGGAACTCTCCCTTTGCTGCTTATACAACCCTAGTTAGGCTCAACACATACTAGCCCTTTAGTCACAGAAAGGCAGAAAAGGAGAATCAGAGAGGAGTGGGGATGAAGCTTGCAATGTCCACCCTTTGGCTTCACATTTTTCAAAGATAGGGAAGAAAAGGATTCAATAGTGTAGGGGAATACATATTACACTAGGGAACAACAGAAAATAGTTGATTTAAAAGACTATCCATATACCTACATGCACATACTCCAATGTGTGTATGTGTATATACATATTATAAACACATATGAACCAACATATGTATACAATGTGTTTAAATATGCATGTACACATGCATATGTGTATTTGTATATGTGTGCACATGTGTGTATACACGAATATGCATATATATTCTTTCTTCTCTCTCCTTGGGTGAGAGAAGAGAATCTCCCTTCATGGTTCTCACCAAGAACACTGCAGATCAATAGGGCAAAGGAAAGGCCACCAAGGAGGGAAGAAATGGAAAGAGAACCAAGGGGAAGAAGATTGAGGAAGGTATGAGGTGCCCAGAGCTCTGAGAAATGGGAAATGATGGAGCCAGAAAGGAAAGAAGGAAGGAAAAAAGCTTTGACTTTTGCTCTATGAACTAACATTTTACTAAGAACTTACAATGCCCCAGTAGCTGTGCTAAATGCTATGGATATAAATAAAAATGTTATATCTATTTCTTTCCCTTATAGAATTTCTATTCTACTGGCGAATTAAAACACATTCACCAACACGTAAATACAGATTATATGCACAATAATTACAAGTAGATGTGCAGCAATGAGGCATTAATAACTTGTAGTATCAGGGAAGGAAGACTGCTTATTTTGAAGAAGGGTACTTTAGTACAGTTACTGGTCATACACAATATAGCACCATGGATTCCAAGGGGCAGATATTAGGATGCAGAATATTCTAGAGATGGAGAACAGACAATGCAAAGATGAGGAAGTAGAAGATTGAATTTATTGTCTGGAGAACAGCATGTAGGATGGTTTGGCTGGAGCACAGAATGGGAGAGGTAATCAGCCAGCCAATAAGCAATTACTAATATCTATTATTTACCAGGCACTATACCAACCACGGAGCAAACAAAGAAAGGCAAGAGGCAGTCTCTTCTCACAAGGATCTCACAGTCTAATAGCTAAGACACCATGCAAACAACTATGCATAAATAAGTTACATGCTGGATAAATTGAATAAAATATACAGAGGAAGATCCTAGCATGAAGGGGAATTGAAAAGGACTTCCTGTAGAAGATAGGATTTTAGCTGAGACTTAAAATAAGCCAGGTAAACCAAGAGCAGAGATGAAGATCGAGAGTATTCCAGACATGGGGGACAGATGGAGAAAATGTCCAAAACTGTGAATTGTAAGAAGTAATTTGTAATATGCTTGAGAAGATTATAGCCAGGAATCAGATTATAAAAGACTTTAGATATCAAACTAAGAAATTTGTATTTTGCCCTGGATGCAAATGGGGGCCATTGAAACTTGGCAGTGATATGGTAGACTTTTCATTAGGAGGGTCAATTTGGCATCTGTTTCAAAAACTGATTTGATAGAAGAAAGTCTAAATGCAAAGAGAGATGTTAGGAGGCTATTGCAACTGTCCATGAAAGAATGATAAGGACCTGAATTGGTATAGTTGTGATGTAACTGGAGATGAAATGACAGATGCAGGATATGTTGGGAGGTTGAAAGGATAGAATTTGATAATTGATTAAAAATGTAGGATGAGACAGAGGGATGCATTGATGTTGATTCCTGGATGCCTGGAATAATAGCCCTGTCCTTCCCAGGAATAGGGGACTTAGGAGGTTTAATGGGGTTACAAGGAAAGATAATGGTCTCTGGGGCATTTTGATTTTTATATGACTACCTTATATTGAGATGTAAATGTTCAGCTGGAAAATATGTAGTTTAAGAGAATTCAGGAGAGAGAAGAGTAGATATCTGGATTTTGGATTTCAGTGCACAGAAAAAAAATAGCTGAATCCATGAAGCTTTATGAAAAAAAAAACCTCAAGACTTAGAATGAGAAGTTCTAAAAGCAACTGAGCATCTTTCTCCTACACTAAGTAAAACCAGAACTCAAGGAGCACTTACAGACTAATATGGAAACCAGTCAGAACTTTCCCCAGTGTCTAAGCTGTGAATTTATTCCCTGTCCCACTGAATCAAAGTGTGACTTAATTTTATTTACATTAACTCTATATCCATCCATAAAATAAATAAATTGGACATGCCCTTGAGGTATGTTCTATTTCTAATAACCTCTGATTCTAGCAATCATTCTTTTTGAGACATATGGCACCTTGAAACAGAGGAATCATTGACTGTACTCTCCTCCACCAAAACACACTTATACATATGGATACTCACCAATTACTGCCTTTTTCCTGAAGAATCTATGATGTGGAAGCTTTAGTAATAACTCACAAGGGTTTAGAAACAATGATTTGAGTATTCCTGAGACAGTGAGGTGCTGTGGAAAGTGTCTTCTAATTTGTAAACCCTTCTCCCTCTACTATTTATTGACCTTCTAATCTTGAAGAGATTAATTTTCTCTGACCCTGGGTTTCCCCTTTTGTGAAACGAGAACAAGATGATCATTAAACCCTTGCTGAGCTCTAATGTTCTATGATTCTAAGATAAGGACCAAGAAGAACAAGATGGCCCATATAGAGTTTAACTAATTACAAATTGTTTAACTGGTCTTGAAGGAATCCTGGGAGGAACACTTGTTGCCTCAACCTCTCTGCAACCTCAGCCACCTACTCACTACCTATTGTCTCAACTGACAATCTTCATAAGACCCACAGCCTGCCCATTACAATGGTTGTCCCAGAGTATGAGACCATGTTTCTGTTAAGAGCAGTGTATAGGTCTTACAAAGGCAGTCAATTGTAGCTCATTTGTTTTTTTTGTTTTTTGGAGGGCAATTGGGGGTAAGTGACTCACCCAAAGACACATGGCTAGTTTTTGTGTTAACTGTCTGAGGCCAGGTTTTAACTCAGGTCCTCTGACTCCAGGGCCAGTGCTCTATTCACTGCACCACCTAGCCATTCCAGAGCTTATTTTTGATTACATTGAACTGTATTATCTAGACAAAAGGTTCTTAATCTGGGATATATTGAATCCCTAGGATTCCGGCTAGGCATAGATGTCAGGAGGTCTATGAATTTGGATAGGAAAAATACATTTCATTTCAATCCAATTGGTTTTCTTTTTTCTTTTCTTTTTACATTTTTGGAGGGGAAAGGCAGGGCAATTGGAGTTAAGTGACTTGCATAAGGTCACATGGCCAGTAAGAGTTAAGTGTCCAAGGCCAGTTTTGAACTTAGGTCCTCCTGACTTCAGGGCTGGTGCTCTATTCACTATGCCACCTAGCCACCCCAAGTTGGTTTTCTTTGTAATCATATGTATTTCACTTTATGCCTTTAAAAGCAATGAAGTTTTCCACAGGTTTCACCAGACTACTAATGGAATACATGAGATTAAAAAAAATAAAAAGATGTCAAGGGCACCTGATAAATACCCTAGTATTTATCTAGTTGCTATTTTCTATCCATTCTCTTTTTCACAAATATCTTTATCAAGTACATGTCCAAGGGAATGAGGAAAATATCTTATGCAGATTCATTATTTATGAGCAGTACTTGTTAGAGAGGGTACTAAAAAGTATATTAAAGAAGGTACAAGCCCTAGGCACAACCAATGAAATTAGGATATTTTCCATAGAGGTCAATTATGTAAATATTATTCTGGAAAAATGAAAACATAGGTCATGAGATCTATGCAGCATGACACTAACCTCAGCTTTTAGGTAACGGTCGAATGCTTCTGTTCACTCTCATCCAGCCATAAGTTCAGTCAATAGGTCTTCTCTGCCTATCCTTTATATCTCTGCATGGGAAAGCCTGGTTGGAGGCTCCAGGACTCTGGAGATTAGAGGGTTCTGGGATGGGAGTCTCTGAGGGTGGCAAGGCCTCAGAGTATTTGCTGTCTGCTCACTAAAGCTGTTTATAGATAATTTATAAGTTGAATTCATGTAGGGAGGGGATTCAGGTGGGCTCTAGAGTGGGAAAAGTGTTAAAGGGTTCTTCCATTTGTATTTGAACTATGATGTGCTTTGCACATAACAAGTACTTTACATTTTTTTTCATTTATTCATTCATATCCCCACCTATATGATCACCTTGTAATAGCTATGTAGATTCTACAGGGAAAAACTGAATTTTCAAGTAATCAATCTTTTCTGAACCTCTGAGAGATCCATCCTTGTTCTCTGCCATGTGGCGGGATGAGAGGTAATACAGAGAGCATATGAAACCTGTCCTGGATGATGAGTCTTCATATTCACAAAAATATTATTCACAGAGACCCTAGCTTGAGAGATATTTTTTATTAAGTATGGTTTCTTTGGGAACTTTCAGGGCCTATGGCTCAGAGATATTATTGGTATTAATCAGTGCCTTGTGCTCCAATAGATCTTTCTTAAAAAGGGAGACGTATTCATAGAGTGAAGATCTCAAGGTGGGGGCTTCTCTATCTCCAAGGTTCAGAGTTGTGTTTAAGTGTCTCATTGACGGGGTGCTGATTTAAAACCTACCGAATGGACTAGAAAAAAGATGAGAGAAAATTTTGGGGAAGAATCATGAAAGGAGCACACCAGTCTTGGCTAGATATCCTAATATATCATGTATAAAATGTGTAAAAAATCTACAGTTCTTAAGTGAAAATTGGCATATGCATTGAGAACACTAGACCTTGAATGTTTTAATGCCTAATTGAACTAAATTCAGTTCAAGTAAATACCCACCATGTGAAAAGCATGATGCTAGGTGCTTGGGTTTATAAAGATACAAATGAGAATCTCTACCCTGAAGTAGTTCATATTATACTCCATTAAGCTCCTAGACCCAGAGCTGGTAGAGTCCTTAAAGGATATTTGCCTCAGTCATCTCATTTACAGATGAGGAAATTGAGAATTAGAAAGGATAAGTGACTTTTCCAAAGTAACGAGGTAGTGAGTGAGGGAGCTGTGGTTTGAACCCCAGACCTATCACTCCAAGTTCAATGTTCTTCATGCCACATCATTGAGTCCCTTAAGATTGTTTAGAAACAGTATTTTAATACCAGATGGTCATTCCAAATCCAGGTAAATATTATTTCTTTGATTTCTTGGGATTTGCACTTAAATTATGAAAATATTTTCCTCTTGTAAATGCGGTTGTTGTCCTTTGTTCTTGAAAAGGATGAAAATGACATCACTATGTTGGAGTTAAGGTACATTATGTCTGCCTGACTGTGGTTGATCAGGCCAATGTGAGCTCAGAAGACTTTACCATAGGTGAGGAATAAGCCATATGAACATTTGGAATAGATTTGTCTGATTTTGAATATTTCATGTTTCTTTTGAGATATTGTAATTTTGCTTGACTCATAGAGCACAGTGCCTTGACAAACTTCACTATGACTCAGTTGTGAAGAAGGTTGTCTTCATAAAGAAGGTACATTCTGGTAGAATAACTATACACTGGTGGCAAAGTTTGGGTAGTGGAGTATAAAGAATGTTACTATTATGTGGTGGGACTTAGGAACAAGGATTGGTCAGACCTCTGAAACCATATAGTGGTCTGTCAACAGAACAGGGACACTAATAAAACTGTCATTCCTAGATAAGCTTCAAGAGTTGGTGAGGTCATGTTGGTCACTTAATTACTCAGAATAATAATGAAAACTAATACTAATGGACTGCATATTGTTACAAAGCACATCACATATAATATCTAATTTGAATCTAATGATAGTCTCAAACACAAGTAAGAAAAATGAAAAACTGGAGAATCTTGGAGATTTAGTATAAATGTGCATATGTGTTATTAACTCTACTGTTTAGATTCAGAAACTGAGACCAAGGAAAGTTAAGAGTCCTACCTACAGTCACACGGCTAGGAAGCAGCACATCAGAAACATGAGCTTATGGAATTTCTTGAGCCTTTCAGATTTTTCTGTCTTCAAGTGTATTTTTATCCCCTCTTAATTGTGCTGTCTTTCCTCTTCATGCTAAGGGGAACACATTATTCCATACTAGAGTCAGTAATCTCTGAGACATTTATTAGGAGACTCTTGTTACATCAGACTAGTAGAATAGGATAGTAGCTAGTTAGTCATCTTCTACATAGTGTTTTAAAGTTTACAGTATACTTTCCATATATTTTGTTACCTCCAAATATTTTATTATTTGATTCTATAAGTTAGGTACTATTTCTACCTTTATTCAGAGTGAAGAAACTGAGGCTGGAAGAACTCAAGATATTTATTCAGGTCTTCCTAGCTCCAACTCCAGGGCATTAGCCACACCTGGAGGGGACTTCAAAAGTAATGTAATTCAAGCCACTGGATTTCATGAGAAGGGACACTATCTCACCTCTCAAATTTGGTAGCTCTGCTCTTCTATTTATAATATGTAAAAGTTCTGCCAAAAAAATTTACTATGTTCATAATTCTGACTGTTTTCATGGTTCCCATCCCATCACAAACATGATTAGTTCCCTGGAAATCTAGGACTATTCCCTTCACAAATCAATTTTAGCCCTTACTCCTTAGCAACTTAAGCATTGCCTCCCGAATATGCTTGGACTTGACACTGTAAATGATGGGGTTGAGCACAGGAGGCACTACTAAGTAGACATAGGCAACAAGGGCATGCACAATGGGGGATGCATGCCTACCAAAGCAGTGGATAATGGACACTCCAATGACTGGGAAATAGAAGACCAGAACAGCTAGAATGTGGGAGACACAAGTGTTCAGTGCCCAGGCCCGTTCTTTAGGAGAAGCCAAACCCATAACAGTGTGCAATATGAGTCCATAGGAGAGAGCAATTAGCAAGGAATCCACAAATCCTGTGGACAGAACCACATAAAGCCCATATAGGATGTTGATAGTAATGTCAACACAGTCCCTCTTTATCATGTAAGCAGGGAAGCAGAATGAGTGGGAAAGTTGGATTTTTTCAGGGTAGAAGTTCAGTCTCTTCAGCAGGAAAGGCACAGGGAAGAGAGAAACAGTGTCATGGGGTTTTCTTGGCAGAGATACTGAAGTGCCTTTCCATTTACTTCTCCTTACAGCTCCTATATATTTACTTACTTGTTCATGAATTCATTTGTTTGCTGGTTTGTTTATTATTTACTTATTTGTTTACATATTTTATATCAAGAACTAAGGCAGAATTGAGTGACTTGCCCAGGGTCACAAGGCTGGTAAATGTCTGAGGTCATATTTGAACTCATGACAAGGAGCCTACTGACTCCAGGCCAAGAACTCTTTTCACTGTGCCACCAAGCTGCCCATAGATTATTTTTCAATGTTGCAAAATTATACTTACCTGGGGAGGCCATGTAGCACAGTGAGTAAGAGCACCGGTCCCAGAGTCGGGATAACCTGGGATCAAATCCGGGTTCAGACACTTAGCACACACCCAGAAACACCTGGCCATGTAACCTTGAGCAAGTTACTTAACCTCAATTGCTTAGGGGTGGCCAGGTACACAGCGAGTAAGAGCACTGGCCCCAGAGTTGGGATGACCTGGGATCGAATCCGGGCTCTGATATTTAGCACCACACCCAGAAATAACTGGCCGTGTAACCTTGAGCAAGTTACTTAACCCCAATTGCTTAAAAAAAAAGATTATACTTACCTGTGGATTATCTAGACACCCTGGTTTAACCTATTCCCATGCTCTACACATTGCCTTTCCTGCAAACCTTTTCAAAAAGCAAAGGTGGAAGGATGAGGGAAACATAAAATCTGATATAGATTTTATTTATAAATAGGTCTGTGTAGGGAAGGAAAGTGCTAGATAAATCTATTGAAATTAGAGGATTTTCCATGCATGCCATGCAACCCCACCAATCTGGAAAATAAAGGCCTAGAGATAGTTGTGCAGAAAGCCACTAACCTTAACTTTTACCTAATTATGAAATGCTTCTGATCAGCCTTAGCCTCATACAGGCTTCTTTTCAGCTAAGAAGTAATCTCTGCTCATACCTTATACCTCTATATAAGAAAACCTAACTGAAGCTTCCAGGCCCCTTGAGATTAAGGGATACTTGGGCTGGGAATCTTTGAGAATAGCCTCAGAGGAGATGTTCTCTTCCTAGTAGATTAGCCAGGGGGAACCACGGGTGGGATGGGAATGATGAGAGCCCTGAAGGGAATATTTGGAGGTGATGATTCCACTTTTAGAGGGTGTTGTATATGGAACTAAGGCCTGAGTATGTGGACATTCCCAAAGAGGTTCACTTTATAACTAAGGAGCCCAAAGAGAAGAAAGGCATTGAATCATACAAGGAAAGCTTTAAAGGGGCAAGATTTCAAGCATCATTGATTAGCAGGCAGAGAAACATTTGTGGACCAGAGCACCTTTCCTGTACCTCTCATATCTTATCACCTATATGCCATCTGTTCCTAATCCAGTGGATTCTACAAAAAAGTAATTTATTTCTGATATGACCAATTAACAAATTTACCAAGCAAACAGTCTGTCCTGTACTTCCCCATCCCTTTCCCCCATAGCCTGTTCCAACTTTCTTCCAGGATATGAGGGAGTTAAGAAATAGAAGATACATATCACCTATCCTCAGAGCCTTCAGTCAAACACTGGCACACAGCTATTATCTTAAGGCATCTTTGTTTGACCTATACCTTGGACTGAATTCGATTTCTCTGGAAACTTTCAGGATGGATATGTGAAAGATATTCTTTGTATAAATCTGTACCTTTTATTCCAGTGAAGCCATAATAAGAAAGAAGTTTCATTAAAGTAGTGATTATTTGGTAGGCAGGAATCTTCTTGTTCCTTAATTCAAGACAGTATGGTAATATTGCATTAGTTTGGTAGGCCTGCTTTTGATAATATGGATCCTCAGTGAGCAGGGAGATAAAAAAGTTATTACAAGCTTGAGAAGGATAAGAGTCCCCCAAGAAACTTAAATGAAGTAGATATGGTCTTACCAAATGTAATAATAGTAGAAGTCTATGTGCAGCATTTCCCTGAACTCTCACAACCAGCAAGAATAAGGGTTCCAGTTAATAATATTGATATGGATATTACTTGACTGGAGAGGTCTGATAGGGAACTAGGCTTAGGTCATAGAAATCCTTCCAGCTAAAATTAGTTCTTTGCTTGAATAGCTTGCAGGCCTGTTTTCTATTCCTTTCCATATATAAGGTTTACTCTATCTTTGATAACTTGTGTTAGTCTCAGGCTGCGGTTCTTAACCTTGTTTGTGTCATAGACTCCTATGTGAACCCTAGTGAATCACATGAATCCTTTCTCAGAATAATATTTCTTAAATGTCTGAAATAAAATACACAATATTACAAAGGAAAATAATTATTTTCAATTGCACTTTTCAAATGATTAGAAGGAAGAAAAAAAGAAATTCACAGTTTTTATGAAATCCATTTATGGACTTTCTTGGGAAATCATGGACCCCAGGCTAGATCCCCTAATTTAGGGGATAAATACAATATACTCTTCTGCTAGGGGAATCAAAATGGGCATATTCTCCCCCTCTTTCTTCTTCTCCCAGTTGTGCTACAAAGTAACAGCATCTCACATCTGTTTAATGAGGTAAAACCCTCTACCCCAATACCATTTTACCACCATTATTAATCACACCAGAGAAGGATTTAGACAGCCTCCAATTTTTCTCTTTTTGAACACATGAACAGTGGTGAGTGCAAAGGAATATAGTCAAGAACAAACAATAACAATGACAATACCACCAAAATGAAAGCAGCGTCCACTTTTGTCCGACAAGTGAGGGAAGCAAATGTCCAGATTTCTCCCTCCATTTCTTTTTCCCAGAACTGAACAGAAAAAGGCTAAGTTTGGAAGTAAAAGCTGGAGGGCAGCTTTCTCACCAGTGTGTCCATCTTGCTAGGCAATGCTTTGCTTCTCAGCTTTCCATCATCATTGTCCTACATTCAATAGAAACCAATGCATCTTTGTCCCTCGAGGAATTTACATTCTACTGGTAGTAGCTTAGAATTTGAAGGTTAAGTGCCAAGTTGTTATCTCACAGGAGAGATAACTTTTAGCCTGTAATTTCTTCTGCCCTGGGCATTATTTTGAGAAAGTCTCCTGTTCTAATAAGCCCTTTAAGACTTCACAATAGCTCAGCTGTACAGAAGGGGAGCCTATAAGAGAGGCAAAGGTTGGAGGCACAGGCAATCAATGGTGGTAGAGGCTGGAGTTCAGTTAGGTCTCAAGATATAATAGTTTTGAAATTTGAACTTGTCACAACTTGGAACCAGTAAAGTGATAGAACAAAACGAGAGGGACATTGAATCTATTGACACTGCCAGGTAACCCTTAGGGGTTGTCAGGGTAATGGAGAATTTTCCATCAACAATCCTGATGTAGAAAGCTAAGTCACAGACAGACAATTTATCTTCCTTTCCAAGACTGTTTTCATAATTCCTCATGTTTTCATATTGTTCTGCAGTTTTAATTATTTTCACATGTATTATTTGTTCTTCAAAGAAGCCTTTAAAATATGCAGATGTAATTAATTTCTATTTAAAAATGAAAGAAATTGGAAACCTAAGAGGTTAAGTGATTATATATAATTTTGTAAATGGCAGTCAATACCCATAAGTCAGTACTTTTAAGTCCCAATCTGTTATTCTTTCTACTATACCCCAGTCATTTTTGTTTTTAAACTCATCTACCTTTCCAGCCTGACTGGGTTATTCCTAACTGTACTCCACTCATTCCACCTTTCATTATCACCTAGCAACTCCTAAGTATTTGGTTTGATAACTTTGGAACACTCTTTAGTATTGAAATTGATTGATTTTTTCTCAACTGTTCACTGGATCTAGCTCACATATCCCCATCATACTGGAGCATCTCCAAAGACTAGACCAATGCCTGTTTCATCAGACTGGGAACTTGCCAAGGTTGGGGACTCCATTTGCATTATCTGAACAGAGTATCTTTGGGGGCAGGTAATTGGGGGAGATTTGTGTCCAGTCTGAGTGGGATGAGATGACGCCCACGTGGGTACTCCAGGCTGGTAGAAACAGAGCCTAAGCAGAGTCTTCCAGATGCACTGACACTTGATACTATAGATGATAGGATTGAGAGCAGGTGGCACCAGGAGGTAGGTGTAGGCCACCAAGGCAAGAGGCAATGGACCATGACTCCCAAAACGATGCATGACTGAAAGTCCAATCATGGGCACAAAAAACACTAGGACAGCAGCCACATGGCTCACACAGGTCCCTGCTGCCCGCATTCTCTCGCCCCATGACCCGAGACCCAGAATCACCCTTGCTATCGGGATGTAGGAGAGAATAATGAGGACTGAGTCAATACCAGCTGTAGACAAGATAACAAAGAGACCATAGTGAACATTGACCTCAGTTTCATTACGTGCCAGTTTCATGATATCTGGGTGGAAGCAGAAAGAATGTGTAAGCTTCCGTTGATCATTATAAGTCAGCCTGAGCAACAAGAATGGCAATGGTAGCAATGTGAGAGCTGAGCGAACCAGCACAGCTACTCCCACCCTTGCAACTACTCGGTGAGTTAAGAGAGCAGAATATCTCAGTGGACAGGCAATGGCAGCCCATCGGTCTACTGCCATGGCTAGCAGTACTGATGACTCTGCCACCGAGGCAACATGAATGAAAAACATTTGGGTCAAGCAGACATCGAAGGCCACCTGACTGATACCAAACCACAACAATCCTAATGTAGTAGGTAGTGTGGTGCCTGATAATGCCAGGTCAGTGACAGCAAGCATGGAGAGGAAACAATGCATGGGTTCACGGAGTGATGGATTCCGGGCCACTGCCACTAGGATGGCACCATTGCCTAGAGCAGCTGCAAGGTAGAGAAGGAAGAAGGGAATAGAGAGCCACTTGTGGATATCTTCTCTCCAGGGTATCCCGAGCAGGAGAAAGGCTGGTAGTTGAGACGTTGTGTGGTTGGATGACATGATCTAGTGACTGAGGATGGTGGTACTCCATGCAGAGTAGGTGAGAGAGCTCCAAAGTTTAACCCAGTTTTCTGTGTGTGTATGTGTGTGCTCATCCACATGTGTGCGTGTGTGTGTGTATGTGTGTGTGTGTGTGTGTGCGTGTGTATGTGTGTGTAGAAGGGGGTATCTATTTAGTACCCAGCAATGAAGGACCTTATGGTAAATTCTACACGTAGTTATGAGTTCAGTGACAAGTTGAGGAATATTCAAATGTGAAATTGGATCATGTCAATCTGTCTAGTACTGAACTATAGGACACCTGATAGCCTCTGGCAGCAGGGCTGAGCCAGGGAGGGTTGTTCTACTGATATGAAAGTAGAGTTTGAAAGTGTGACCAATGAGGAAACTTTGGGGTGTCAAATTAGTCAAGATGTTTTCTTCATATACTGTGATGACCTTGCTGTACTGGAGGATGACACCTAGGGAAAAGAGGGACAGTATTAGCTCAATTTGGTTGCTTATTTAATAGAATCATAGGATTAGGGCATTGCAGAGAAACCTAAGACACTCTCTGTTAGTCAACCAATAAACATTTATTAAGTATGTACTATATGCCAGACTCTCTGCTAAGTGATGGGGATACAAAGAAGTCATACGATAATTCCTGCTCTTAAGGAGATCATAGTCTAATTCAATACACAATTATATAGGATTTTCTTCCATAGCATAATTGACAAATTTTCATTACATTTCAAATTGGAGAATTCTAGTGATGGGAAAACTGTTGCTTCTCACAATAGCCCATTCCAGCTAAATCTAACAAAGTAAACTAATTTATATTTACCTAACTCATTCATGTGTCTTGGGGTTAAAGAAAATTCTGCTGTGGATCTAATCTCTGAGATTCTCATTCCCCATGCCTTGAGCTGAAATTACTCAGTAACATCTCCTAAAACCTTTTGTGGTCAACTATTTCCCATGTATCTCAGGCTGTATTCTTGTTTCTCAAGTCACTATAGCCTCTTACATTGTTGTGTCCAAGCAATATCCTTATTCAGAAATTTTCCCTTCTCTCCTTATGGCTTCCCCATCCCATGTTAGAGCAGGTTTTCAATGAATTCTAAGGTGACTCCTTGCTAAATAAACCATACAGATACCCTAACAAGAAGGGGTTAGATCTCAGAATCACAAGATACTTTGGTTCTCTAAATCTCTGATGCTATGATTCTCTGCCATGAAATACATAATTAAAAAAAAATTCAGGGTTCATATAGTCAAACTTGGGCCAAAACAAAAATCCTTTCTACAGTATGGTCCAAAAGTGGCAATCTAGATTTTTCTCTTGAGGCAGCCAATTTTGCTTGTGATTAGTTCTTATTTTTATAGCTATATCTAACTCTCCTCACCTTCAAACCATTTTTATTAGCTTTAACTTCAAGGACCAGGACATACATGTTCAATTCCTCTTTCATATGATGCTTACTTGAAGAAGACATCTGTGAGATTCTTTCTTAAGTCTCCTTTCCTTCAAGTTAAACATCTTAAGTCCCCTCAACTGATCTTTGAATTCCATGAACTGGAGGGAGCCAGTCATCTCCATCGCCATCATGTTGGATGGGTACCAGCACGGCAATGTCCTTTCTAATATGTAGGACCCCAAATTGAATGTAACATTCCTTATCTGGGCCGTTTAGGTCAGAAGATGGTGAGATTTTCGTCTCTCATGTTCATGATATTATGTCTATTAATTGAAGCCCAGTTTGCAGTACTTATTTTGACTTGCCATATGAGTCTTTGGATTTATGAGTTTCAGTCATCCATTCAGTCATTTAATATTTATTAAGTGCCTGCTATATGCAAGGCATTGTGCCAAGTGCTGGGGATACAAATAAAGGCAAAAGACAGTCCCTGCCCTCAAGGAACTTATAGTCCACTGAAATTTCAAGATATTTTTCACATATTGTTATCTAGCCACTTCCGTTTCTTCTTTTACATAGAAATTATGACAGAAATTAGAAAAAAATATTTTGAGCATAAGAGAGGTCAAAAGATATCCTGAGAGACTAAGCTAGTGGGATCATCTTTAATTGGGAGGGTCAAGAAAAGAGTCGTTAAGGAGTATAATCTTGAATTGGATGTTGAAGTTCAGGAAAGTTGCTAGTGAGTGGAGATGTTTGACTTACTCTTCTGACAGCCTTCATCAGAAACAGAGGGAGAATATCTGATGGAACTCCGGATATAGAAATAAAGAAATGGAAATGTTGACTTGATGTCTGGTGAGAACTGAAACTCAGGAGGACTGTGCCTTACCCTTGCATCAAATATTTTGTACTGTTAGAGATGCCAGATGACTTCTGGCTTCAGCGAGCCAGTTTTGGAGCAGGGTGAGTGGGCACAATAGCCAGTCAGGGCAAGGGAACTGTCTCCCTTACCTAATAAGGCAGTTAAGTGGTTCAGGGAATTGTCCATTGCCTGTGGAATTCAGAAAACCAGTAATTCAAGTCCTGCTTCAGACACTTACTAGCTATGTGACCTTAGACAAGTTGCTTAACATATGGTTTCCTCAGTTTCCTCATCTGAAAAGTAGAGATAGCATCTATTTATCTCCCAAGGTGAGAGTTGTTATGAGGACAAAATGATATATTTGTGAGGTGTTTTGCAAACCTTAATGCACTATATAAATACAAATTAATATTCTTATTTATTTCTTTTTTATTGACCTTGAGGATGGTCCCTCCCTGAAGCAGTATATCTCAATCCTCATTCTTGTGACCACCCTTTCAAATCCTTGAGGCTCTTAGCACAGTGCTTCAGAAGAGGGCTATACTAGTATTTCTCAGACATGCGATTTTAACTTCGATCTTCACAACTCTGTATTCAGTACTCTTTAAAATATGCCATATTGTCTTCTATAGTTCCCTATATCTTTCCTCATTTCCTTTTAAGGTTCTACCTCACTCTCCTGGATGACAAATAATGGTTTAACCAGTGAGGCTGAGTAGCATGTTAAGAATAAGGAATTGGGAGAGGAATATATTGGAAGAAGGATAAAGGGAGAGATAGAATAGGGTAAATTATCTCACATAAAAGAGGCAAGAGAAAACTGTTACAGTGGAAGGGAAGAGCAGGAAGGTGAAATGGAATAAGTCAACTTTATTATCATTGGATTTGGCTTAAGGAGGGAATAACATACACACTCAACTGGGTATCTCATCCTACAGGAAAGTAGGGGGGAAGGGGATGAGAGGGAGGATGATAGAAGGGATGACAGATTTTGGGAGAGGGTAGTTAGAAGCAAATATTTTTGAAGAGGGACAAGGTCAAAGGAAAAAATAGAATAAATGGGGGGGGGTGGGAAAGGATGGAGGGAAATATGGGGAAATGCAACATAACTACTATGGAAATGTTTTGCATAACTACACATGTACAATCTATATTCAATTGTTTGTTCTCCCAGTGTGGGTGGGTGAGGAGGGAAGAAGGGAAAGAATCTGGAACTCAAAGTTTTAAAAATGTTAAAAATTGTTTTTTTTTTTAACATGCAACTGCGAAATAAGATATATAAACAATGGGGTATAGAAATCCACCTTGCCCTATAAGAAAGGAAGGTGGCGGGGGGAGGATACAAGAGAGAACATATTGGGGAAGGGGTATTCAGTATACTTGCTATCTTGGGTTGGGGGTAGGGATGAGATGGGGGGAAATTTGTAACTCAATCTTTTGAAATAAATGTTGAAAGCTAAAAAAATAAATAAATAATTAAAGAAAAGAATAAGGAATTAGGAAGAGTAAATCCCATCTAAGAGCTCTGATGTTGAGACAGTTGAGAAAATATCAAGGAAGCTGTCCTGAAGGTCAGTTTTAAAGCTGTTTTCCTCTCCTGAATTGGTAGTGTTTCTTTACCATCTGTAAATGAGTTACTCAGACAGGTGAAGTGCCTTATGTCAAAGGAGGCAGGAAGATGGAAATAGTATTGAAAGACTTTTGTTTCTTTTCCAGCTGAGGAAGGGGTCACAAAGGAAAAGTTATTTAGGTACAATTTTGTGAAGGGATTTAGGTTGACACTCCCATCTCTAGATTGAAGTGACATAGTAGATAGCATGCAGGACCTAAAATCAAGGAAGATCTGAGTTCAAATCTAGACTTGGACACTTACTAACTTTGTGGCCCTCAGCATGTGATTTAACCTATTTCTACTTCAGCTTCCTTATGTAGAAAATGGGAATAATAATAGTCTCTTTCTCTTAGATTCTTTTTTAGATAAAATGAGATTATATTTGTTAAGTGCTTTGCAAACCTTAAAATGCTATACAGATGCTAGTCATTACAATTCTAAATTGCTTTTAAAATTTATGTGACACAAGTGAGTATGTACTTGAAGTTTTTTCCAGGTAATACATGATGTGAGAAAGTAACTGTAGCAGCCCATGCTGGCTCCTGACTTTGTCTTTCTAAGCCGACAAGAGTTGTACGCTATCCCTTTACCATTAACTAGCAAGAGTCTCATAAAAAATGAAAGACGTTCTCAAGGTATTTCTGAAGAATTTAAGTATCTACTGAGAGATATGGGAGACAATGGCACAGTGTGTGTTTCTGTATCAAAGAAGGTTCTGTACTCAGCAAGCAAAGCAGAATTGTAGAAACACAAAGGAAATATGAACTATACAAATCCAGAGGTACTTCCAATCTAAATGTTCTAACAGACACTTGTGCCTGATCTGTGGTAATGGCTTCGAACTTGTATTAGTCTTATCAGTCACAGCCAAACACACTGTACCCAGACTCCAACATTTTGACGTTATTGGCCTTGGAAAAAGGATGAACAACCGCAGTAAGACCATCACCAGCAAGAGCATGTAGATAATAATTTTGCTCACCAGGGGGTGATCTAATCCAGCTGCCAGACCTGGTCCAGACAAGAAAGAACTGACTTGTATGCAAAAGATTATTTTTCTGCCCATGCACAGGTGTGGAAACAGCGTAAACAGCCAGCTTCAAAATGAGCAATAGGCCCATGACTCATTTTAAATGAATCTAAGGTTTCATATAAAATTATTGTTCAGAATTATTTTTTTTTAAATAGGAAGTCTTTCCTGGCTCTACTTTTTGTTTTTGTTCTAGTGCCTTTGTTTTGTTGCTTATTTGCGACTTTTCCTGTATATAACTTGTATGTACACAGCTGTTTGTATATTGTTTCCTGATTGGTTCATAAGATCCTTGAGGACAGGGACATTCTTTGGCCTTTTTGTGTCTCTAGCACTTAACACAGTACCTGGCACATAGTGGATGCTAAATAAATATTTAATGACTGACTACAAATTTATAGGTCTAGAATCCTATCCCTTGCTTTTTGGGAAATTTCCTAGCTTAATTGCTACCCCCTTTATAGTGATATTATTCAGGCAATCAAATCTTCTGTTGTCATATCTTTTATCAGGTATAATAAAACTGCAGAGATATTGAAATGCTCTCTTTGTGAGACACAGTTGTCTCCTCAATCCCCTTTCCTCAACCACTAGTTGTGTAAAGAGAATAAAAGTGGTAATGTTGCTCCAGAGCCAAGTTCTTCGTCCTAGATCAGAACTGAAAGCAATGAGGCAGGGTAGATTCCCAAGGGGTCAGTAAGTCTTCCTAACAGATACTAAGCTTTTCAGAATCTGCTCTGGTTCTCAGTCTAGTCTGGGTTCTCCTCATTAGCCCTGACTGATTTCTGATCCAGTCTAGCTGTCTTATTGCCCCTCTTGGTGCTATCTGTCAGCACATTTCCATCTTTGTTAGGAAGAAAGAAGGCTGATGGTGGGAATAATCCAGAGTAGTCTGACAAGGAGTGGTCTGATATGTCAAAACAAGTTATTTAACAGTAGAAGACAGTGGAGAGCTGAACTGGTTCATTAAGGGTATTAGATTGGGATGGAAGGAAAGTATAGTCAAAGCAAGGATGATGACTTAGGAAAATATGGAGGGGTGGAAACTGGAGGTTGAAGTGAAGATGAAGAATAGTTTCAAAATAGTATGGTATAGGGACATCTGGAATGATAATTTTGATTGTATAAAAGATTTTGAGTCCTTAGATATGGAAGAACGCCTGTAAGGGCTAACAAGTTCAAATTTGTAATTATGCTTGCATATAGATGAGGTGGAATGGAAGAATTGTACATGGAGTTAGAGAAATAGGCCGCGGCAATTGAATATGTTGGCAAACAGGGAAGTTAGACTATTTGAGGGCACACCAAGATGAGATTAGCAATTAGACTAGAAAAGAGAAACTGTGAGACAATCAATTAATTCACTGAGAATATGTCCTAGAGTCAGTAGATGATAGCCAACAGAATATGGATTAGGTGATAAATTTGGATGACATAAACCTCAAAGGAGGAGATGTTGCTGAATGATCAGGGTAAAGGGAGAATCTATAATTAGTTAAGTAGTCTTCTGTTTCCCCTACTGTGACCAGTGGGTTGAGATTGAGGGAGAATGGAGTGTAGTATCAGAGAAACTGAAACACATACTGGAAAAGCCAGGGATTACATGTCATCGATGGGAATACATATTTCCATTTGTGCCAGAAGATGAAAGGAGCAAGAGAAAAGAAGTCTAAAATAAAAAGAAGTATGTTAATTATGAAGTAGGAATAGGAGGGGTAAGAATACTTAGAGTGGGACATGGAGGAGATAGGGTCGAGCGGGATAGAAATAAGGAAATACATGGTAAATATTAGGGAAGGGAATTTAATATTCAGCAGTGTGAAGTTCAATATCACTAGGATAGAAAGATTCAGAAGAGGTGAGAGAATGTTGATCATTGGACAATGAATGGAAGCAGATTCATTAGTGAAGGCAGGCGAATAGATAGCTCAAGCCCTCCCCGAGGCTCAGGCCTTCAATGTCTCAACCTTCGGGAGGGAGTACTGCTGTATCTTAGGGGGTCACCTAATAGAAAATACAAATAGAGCTTGTTAGTGTTGTTTCTTGGGGTGCCTCCAAAAATTCTTCAAGAGAAAAGAGTGACCAGAACAGAATTTATGGATAGGGGCTAGGATATGAATTAGGACCTCGCCAAGGAGATTGAAATGGAGTTATGGTTAGTAAAAGAAAAATGATGAGAGGGTAGCCCATGAAAGTCCTGAATGGTAACAGTATCTAGCAGGAGAAGGTCTTGCTAGATTGGTCAAGGTTGAAAACTGAAGAGATTAAGGATGAGGAATGAGAAAATGCCCAAGTGCTTTATCACTAATCTAGCAGGCAGTTAGGCACCAAGTGTGTTTCCATTTCCCTATATGGAAAGGAGAAAATAATGAATCTCAAGGGCAAATGAGAAGAAAGGAAAATCATCTCCAAAAGAACATCCACAGTTTTCATACAACCTCTCATCCTTTGAAGCATGATTTTGCCTAATCCCAGGGAAAGGAAGATGGTAAATGCCCAGTGAGGAGAAGTAGGGAGATTATCAAGGTCTGTTCACAATTCCCTCTTTAAATTATATATTTTTTCACAATAATTTTATAGTACCTAGAGTCACACAGTCATAAAATAGCAAGTTTGAGGTTTAAATTAAAGTCTGGTTCTCTATTTTTACTATAAAAGGTAATGCCCTATTAGAATGGCCTTGCTATGAAGATGTACCTTGTGGAAATATTTTCTTTTGCAATTAAGAAGCCTTTGGACTCTCCATATATGAGAATTCTCCTTTTTGTCTCCCCTTATCCCTGTAGCTAGGCTGGGTTAGCTACATCCCTGCTGAGTATGGGGGCTGACCTTCTCAGCAGCCTTTCTGAGTCACAGTGAGAACTGAGGCCTAACCTGGTGCTCTAAGATCACCCAGCCAACATAAACATGGCTAAGATTCAGCCCTGGATTTTTACTGTCCTTGCTCCCTAGAGACACTGTTTCACTAGGGAAATTTTCCCTCACAGAAATAAGTACCTGTTTGGCTCTCATGAACCCACTGGTCCAGCACAACTGGGGCCAAAGTCCTCTGGGCTGGTTCAGTTACAAAAGCTCCCAAGAGGTCCCCTCCTCCAGGAAGTCTTTCAGGCACACAGAGAACAAATTTCTGTGATCTTCCCCCATCTTGTAAGATAGTGGGTTCACCATTACTAGTGGTCCTCATTTGCATGTTGAATGACCACTCATTAAGGAGATTGTAGAAGGGGTTCTTGGGGTGTGATTAGATATTCTCTCTTCAGCCCCTTGCAGCTCTGAAACTTTGTCACTATGCTTCTCCAAAGAGAACTCTTTTCTCAAAGGACAACATTATTTGGAAGGGCAAGTTTGTCGTATTAAAATATCTCCCTAAAGAGTATGTAGTCTTTTCCCAGTTGATAAACAAAGGTATCAAAAGATATGAACAGGCAGTTTTTGGAAGAATAAATTAAATTAAAATTTAATTATTAAATTATATAGTCATATAAAATGCTCTGGATCATTATTGTTTAGAGAAATGAAAATTAAAATAATTTTGAGATATTGTCTCACCTATCAGATTGGCTAAAATAACAGGGAAAAATGACAAATGTTGAAGGGAATGTGGAAAATTGGGACAGTAATACACTGTTGGTGAAACTGTGAACTGATCCAAACATTTTGAAGATAAATCTGGAATTATTCTCAAAGAGTTATAAAACTATTCATACCCTTTGACCCAGAAGTACCACTGTTAGGTCTGTTTCTTAAGGGGATCAGGGAAAAACGAAAAGAACTTATACGTTTCAAAATATTTGTAGCAGTTATCTTTGTTGTGGCAAAGAAGTGGAATTCGAGGGCATGCCCATCATTTGGAGAATGGCTAAAAAAAGCTGTGGTATATGATTGTAAAGAAATACTAATATGCTTTATACTATGTTATGGAAATACTGTTTTTATTCCATAAGTTAAATATTAAATAAATAAATAAAAAATGATGAGTAGGTTCATTTTAGGAAAACATGGAAATATTTGAATAAATAATGCAGAATGAAGTGAGCAGAACCAAGAGAACTCTGTATACAGCCACGGCAATATTGTTCAAGTCATAACTATGGACAACTAAAAGGATTGTACATGAAACTGGATCTCTATGGTGAACAACTTGCTTTTCTTTAAGGTAAACTGAATGACCCCTGAAAATTGACCTTCTTCCAGGGTAATTCCTATCATTGCCTCTCACTTTCCTCCCTTTGTAACAGCAAGCACCCTAGCATACCCAGGATGGCTGTTAGTACAGGTTTTTTGATCTGCTTTTCTAAAAGAAAGCAATTCAAAAAAGGGTTAACAATCTTACTTTAGTCAAACATATATATCATTTACTTAGTTCCAGAGGAAAACTTAGCACCCTTAACTTCATAAAATACAAACAGAAATTACAAGTAGAAATAATAGCATAACGACCAACAGACAAGGCTTCTAACCATCTGACCAAATAATAATACATACGTCACAGATCAACAGACAGATCCAAATATATGATCATTACATACATACATAGTTACCAGAGAGAGAAGCACCAACATCTAGGGTTTCAAAGGCAGGGGGGTTCAATGGCTACTCAGAGTCTCATCTGGCCAAATCACATGACTCTTCCCATAAGGTTATATGTGTGTATGTATAGACACATACATACACACATATACATACGAACATATACATGTATGTTATAGATTAAATAATGTATATGTGTTAAACCTGTGCTAGCAGCAATCCTGGGTATGTTACAGTGCTTACTGTTACACACAGTTACATGGTTAGCATGGAATCAATGAGAGCTATTGTTACCATCAGGAGGAAGGTTTGGGGACAAGAGCAGAATTCTGTCACTCCTAGGATCCTTCATCTCAGGGCAGCTTATTCTACCCACCCATCCCTAAACTTACTTTTGATTCAACAGAACTCTAGTTTGGGATGAAAAGAAGACATGAATATGGCACAGGCCTCACCTTATGGTTTCAAATTTGACATAAATGCAGAGATCTGATCTCTTGCCTCAGGACTCTCACCCTAGACATCTTTTCTTTCATGCCTCTAACAGAACGTTTTCCCTACTCTCTAAACAGAAGCCCTCACCTCATACTTCATAAAAAAAACTGAGCCTATGTAATGAGGATGCTTTTCATCTCTCTTACCCTACCATTTCCTTATTCATTCTTGTCTCAGATGAAAAGGGGGTCCATCTCCTTACCACGGACAAGTCCTCTTAATCCAATCCCCTCCCACAAACTGGTTCTACTCTTATCCCTCCCCCCCATTTTTAACTTTGCCTTAGGATGAGGCTACTTGAAATGGGCAGAGAATTGGACTTGGAATCAGGAAACAGATTCAAATTCCCTCTCAGAAATTTTGTGTACCTTAAGCTGTGTTCTTTGGTTTCTTCATTTGTAAAATGAGGAGGTTGGACTTGGTGACCTTTGAAGTCAAATTCAACTCTAAATCTGTGATCCTATCAGCCTATCTACTGTCAGACAATTAATAAACATTTATGAAGCACCTGTTCTGTGCTAGCCAATGTGGCAGGTGAGACATAAAAAACAGAAAGAAGACATAGTCCCTGTCCTCAAGGAGCTCACAATCTGATAGGGGAGACGAGTAAACAAATATGTACAAATAAGCTCTTTACAAGATAAATAAGAAATTATTAAAAGAGGGAATGGACTAGCTTCTTGTAAAGGATACAACTTTAGTTGGAACTTGTGGTTTGTCCTCTGTTCAAGGTGGAACTTAAAGGAAGCCAAAGAAGCCAGTAGGTAAGTAAGGATAAAGGGCATTCCAGGCATAGGGACAGCCTCCTCTTGGCTAAACTCATTGAAAAACATATATACTCTGAGTAACTTTCCCATTTCTTCTTCCTTCTTCTTCTTCTCCTCCTCCTCCTTCTTCTTCTTCTTCTTCTCCTTCTCCTCCTCCTCCTCCTCCTTCTCCTCCTCCTCCTCCTCCTCCTCCTCCTC
>NW_027187256.1:3391602-3438228 GCF_028583685.1 Petaurus breviceps papuanus | reverse complement strand
CTTCTTCTTCTTCTTCTTCTTCTTCTTCTTCTTCTTCTTCTTCTTCTTCTCTCTCTGTCTCTCTCAACTTTTAATCTGATTTCTGATCTCAATATTTAAATGAAATAGCTCTCTTCAAAATTACCAGTGACCTCTTAATTGAAAGAACTAATGCCTTTTCTCAATACTCAACCTTAAAATATTTTCAATATTTAGGTTTTTGTGACTCTGCTATCCCATGATTATCCTCCTACTTGTCAAAATAATCTTTCCATTTTTGCTGAGTTTTTTTTCATCTAGGTCATACATACTGACTTCGGGTGTCCCCCAAACCGTCCTTGGCCCTCTTTTCTTCCACTTCCATACCATTTCATTTAGTAATCTGATCAATTCTCATAGATTTGTTTATCATCTCTATCCAAATGATTCTTTTATCTATCTACCTAACCCAATTCTCTCTACTTAGCTGCATTGGGTATCACCAGCTACCTTTTTGATATTTACAATTAGATGTCCTATATGCGATTCAAACTCAGCTTATCCAAAACAGAGCATATTTTCACACCTCTCCAAAATTTTCCATTCCTCCAAATGTTTCTACTATTGTTGAAGACACCCCAATATCAGAATCATCCTTAAATCCTCACTCTTACTCAACCCATATATACTCTCTGTTGCCAAGTATTATCATTTCTAACTTCTCAGAGTCTTCTGCTCCCCACTCAAATAGCTACCAATACAGTTCAGGTTCCTGATCTCTTGCCTTAAAAATTGAACTCCATGCCATAAGTCTATTTCCACTCCCAGTCATCTTCTACCACGCTGCCAAAATGATTTTCAGCATAGGTCTGACCTATGACCACCTACTCCATAAACTCCAATGATTCCCTTTCACCTGAATGACGAGATATAAGTATAGATCTATTTAAGTTCTAAAACTCTTTACAACCTGACTCCTTTCTACCTTTCTAGTCTTATTATACATTTTTACCCTCCATAGATTCTATTATCTACATACACTGAACAGTATAGCATATTATCTTCAGTCTCTGTGTGTTTGGACTGTCTATACCTGGTTCCTGAAATATTCTCTCTCTTCCCCTTTACCTATTAGAATTCCTGGCTATCAGGACTCAACCCATACTCTATCTTTGGGACGAAGCATTTCCTGGTCTCCACTTCAACCTCCATCCCTCCCACCCCTGTCCCCAAGAGCTGTTAGTGCCTTCTCATCTGAGATTGCCTTCTATCTACTCAGTATCTATCTTGTATATTCCTAGGTATTTATGTGTTTCCTCTTCCATTACAATGTGAAGTCCTTGAGAGAAAAGACTCTTTGACTGCTATGTATCCCCAGTGCTTAGTACAGCAACAGGAACCTAGAAAGCTTTAATAAATATTAATTGACTGACAGACCCTCAGTATCACAGGTTTAACAAAGTTCATACACTCTACAACCTCCATCTTTATCATAGTGTGTGCTCAGGATATGAAAAGAAAAGAAGAAAGGTGGAGCGCCTTCCTCTTATATAAGGGAATACTGGCATATTAAATTCCCCCTAATTCTCACTTTAACAAAGAGGGAAAGGGAGGGAAAGTAATGCATCCAGGGAAATACTATTAAAATATTTCAACATATAAACAGAATTAAAAATAAATTATTCCTGTCACAATTTTGAAGTCCATATGGAAATAATCATGCCTAATTTACTTTTAATCCACAAAATCATCTCTTTTTTGTTTTCAAAACAACAACATTGGGAGCAGAAAGGATAGAACATAATGCTTTTTCTTGTTTCTTTCTGGGAATAGTTAAATTAAGAAAGAGTAGAAAAAGTCTTAGATAAATTTGGAGAATATTCATTACCCCCCCCCCAAATCTAACTCTCTTAACATGAGCAAAAATTAGGTACTTCTCTCACCAGACTTCAGTGGTTCAGCTTACCTCTGATAGATAAAGATTTCAAGATTACAAACTCATGACTTCATTCATTCCTTCTACATAAAAAGGAATGCATAAAACAGTGAGCTAAATTTACAGGCCTCTCTCTAGAAGACAGGAAGCTACTATTTCTGTTCCAAAAGGTTAAATCCTGGGAGGTTTTCCTCTGCCAACTTTACTAGTGAAGCTTATATAGTTCCTTGCTCTTATCCCAAGATTTAAAATGACTGAGAGGCTTTTCTTCTCCCTCCCAAATCTGCTTCCACCCCACTTTGAAAGTTTGGCACCTCCTCTGCACTATTCAATAATATTCAATATTGTCAACAGCCTCTTGGAGCTCCTTACTCAGTTTCTGCTTGAAGGAAAATTTCAATCCACTAACAGAATAAAATCAACAAGTGTTTATTAAGTACTTACTATGTTCTGGGTACTGATCTAAGTGTCAGGGATTTACAAACAAACAAAAACAGTCCCTGCTCTCAGGAAGCTAAGAGCTTAATGGGAGACACAACATGCAAACAATGATGGAACATATATTGTCTTCCTGGCTGTTCCATAAACAAGACACTTCACCTCTGGGCTCCAGACGTCTTTTCTGGATGCCCTCCATGCGTGGAACACTCTCCCTCCTCCAATCCAACTACTGACTTTCCTAGCTTCCTTTAAGTCCAAACTGAAATCTGATTTTCTACAGGAAGTCTTCCCTAAACCTGCTTAATTCTAGTGTTTTTTTCCCTTTTTATTATTTCTTATTTATCCCATATGTAGATTTTTTTATATATTTGTTTTTATGTTTCTTCCTTCGTTAGATTTTAAACTCCTTGGAGGCAGGGACTCTATATTACCTCTTTTTGTATCCCCAGTGTTTAGCATAGTGGTTAACACATACTAGACATTTAATAAACATATATGGGTTTATTGAGAAAATCTCAAAGGGAAGATACTAGGCTTAAATATAATCAGGAAAGGTATCTTGCAGGTGAGATTATAACTCAGACTTGGAGGGAAGCACAGATTTGAAGGTGAAGAAGGAGACCATTCCAAGAATGGGGAACAGTCAATGAAAAGTGTAGTAATGAAGTATCCTGAGTTTGGAGTGGCAAAGAGGACAGTTTCACTGGATCACAGAATATTGGAGGGGCATAAGGTGTAATACGAGTGGAAAGGTCGGGGTGGCCAGGTAGCACAGCAAGTAATAGCACCGGCCCATTGTCAGGATGACCTGGGTATCAAATCCGGGCTCAGACACTTAGCACCCACCCAGAAACACCTGGCCATGTAACCTTGAGCAAGTTACTTAACCCCAATTGCTTTAAAAAAAGAGTGGAAAGGTAGATAAGGGCCAGGTTATGAAGAACTTTGAAAGAAAGAAGATATTCTATTTGATCCTCTAAGTGATAAGGGAATCACTGAATTTCATTGAACAAGAGCGATGTCAGACTTGTGTTTTTGGAATATCAATTATTTTATTGGAGGATGAACTAGAGTAGAGAGGGACTTATGGAAGGTACAAAAATCAAGGCTATGTAATAGTCAAGATGTGAAATGATAAGAGCCTGCATTAAGGTGATGATAGCTCCATAGAAGAGAAGAGGACATATATGAGAGAAATTATGAAGATAGAAATGATAGAAGGCTGCCAAAAAATTGAATAGGAGAATGAAAGAGAATGAGAAATTGATAATGATATCTAGGTTGTGAGTACATATGACTGGGAGAATGATGGTAGCCTCAAAAGCAACAGAAAAATTCAGAAGAAGGGAGGAGTGGGGTGTGTGACTAAAGATAAATTCAGTTTTGACATGTCAAGTTCAAGATTTCTTAGGGACATGAAATTTTAGATGTTTCATAGACAGAGATGTGAAAATGGAGTTTAGGAGAGAGGTTACAACTGGACAAGTAAATATGAGATCATTTGAATGAAGATGATAATTGAATCCACAGGAGCTGACAAGATCAGAAAGCAAAATAACAGAGATGGAGAAGAGGGCCTAGAATGGAAACTTGGGGCACCTCTACAGTTATTGGATGTTAGTGCCTGGACATGAATGAAGATGTAGCTAAGAAGAATAAGGCACATCAGTCAGATGGGTAGAATAAGGAGAGAGTCCTGTCACAAAAACTTAGAAGAGAGTATCAAGCAGAATCAGGTGATGAATCATGTCTAAAGCTACCGATGTCAAGGATGAGAATTGAGAGGAGACCTTTAGATTTTGCAAAGTGGAGAAAAAAGTTTCAAATGATTGATGAAGATAGCAGTCAAACTGTAGGGAGTTAGGAAGAGAATGAGAGGAAGGAAGTGGAGATACTGGTTTTATATGCCCTTAACAGTTTAGTAACAAAAGGGAGGAAAAATATAGAGTGACAGCTAATAAGGATGGATAGATCAAATAAGCATTGTTTGAAGATTGGGAGAGATGTTTTACTATGCCACTGGTATACAAGGAGAGATTGAAGATTTGCGGAAAAGTGGGAATGGTAGAGGAGACTTTATTCTGAAAAATATGAAATAGAGTTGGTCATTTATGCAGGTAGAGAACCTTGTCAAGGAAAAGACTCACCTCTTACTTGAAACAGGGATAAAGGAGCACACAGTGGAAGTTATGTGAGATCTTCATCTAAGTGATATGAGATAAGGAAGAGGTGAGAAGAGAGCCCTCAGTGAATGGCTCCCCCTTTTTAAAAGTGAAATGTGAGGTAGGTTTCTCTGGTGAGATGGTGTGGGGTGGGGGCTAGGGGAGGTTTGAGGAGTGATGAAAAAGTTTGGGAAAGTTTCAATAATATATAAGATAGTGGGTTGATTAGGGAGGTGTAGAAGAATTGCTACCTGCAGTGAATTCCCAGTTGAGATTATTTAACACAAATCTGTAAGGAACCCAACCAGTATAGTTTCATAATTTTCTCCTGGTCTGTTCAGCAGCACATGAATAATACTAAAGAAAACAGATGGTGGGAGTAATCAAAGGTTGAGGTTTTGCAGGGAAAATATAGGTAAAAGGATAGAGGGCAAAGGATTTGAGGGAAGAGAACAGTGTTGAGATGAACTAGTTCCTGAATGTTAGTAGATTGTAGCCAGTGTAGAGTTGAGATATATTCCCAATCCTGAAATGTTCTCTTGTTACTCTATCTTACAGTCCAAACTCCTGCAGCTCCTCAGCTGTTTGTAGGGTTGTCCCTTCCTCTAACTGGAGTTGAAAAGCAGCTCTATTCAGCCTATCTTTTCCTTCCTTCCTTCCTTCCTTCCTTCCTTCCTTCCTTCCTTCCTTCCTTCCTTCCTTCCTTCCTTTCTTTCTTTCTTTCTTTCTTTCTTTCTTTCTTTCTTTCTTTCTTTCTTTCTTTCTTTCTTTCTTTTTTTCTTTCTCCTTCAAAAATATTTGCAATAACAAACATAAAATGTAGATCAATTTTCAGGGGATGTTCATCAGTTTTCATGAAATGATTTTCTTAACTCTGATTCACAAGCAAGAGGAAATTGGGACGTTCTTGCCCAGGGAGTAAATAACGGAGTCTCATCCTAACTGCCAAGCATATACCAAATCTGAGATTTCTCAGAGAATTACTCATTAATTAAATCCTTCTGGAGCCTACCACCCTAGACCAGCTCAGACATGTTGAAGTTTCCACCTACTTTTAGAAATAGACAAGGAAAGAAGTTTCTCAGATTTCTTTGTCCTATTCTGATCCTAACAGTCAGTACATTCTTCTTGATATCCAACTTTGATTATTCTTGCTAAAAGTATGCCCAGGGCACAAAGGCTCTCACATCTAGGGACTCTAGCATCCTTTTTCAGAAAATTGTCAACCATCCTTCTATCTACAATAGAGATAAAGAAGTTGAGATTCAAAGGCAGGTTAGGTTGCACAAATTAATGAACTACCATCCAAGTGTTAGACCTCTATACACACTTCAAAATATCAGTCCCCAAACTGAGGTTATCATCTCTTCCCTAAACCTCTTCCTCTATCTGACTTCACTAGTTGTATTTCTGGCACCACCCAGTCTCCCATGTTTGATGCCTTGGAGTTATTCTTGATTTCCTCCCTTGTCATCTTCCATCAATTACCAAACCCATTCACATAATTACAAATGATAGAAACTTGAAGGGACTTCAGAGGTCATTTAATCTAACTTGTACCTGACCAAGAATCTCTTTTATAAGAAAGTCTTCAGTGGCTCACTATTATCCTACTTGGTCTTGTAATACTAAACTTTCCCATATGATTTTGTGTTCTTCCCCTTCACAAAGCCTGTATTCTGACTAAACTTTACTATTGTAACCAAATAGTGCCTGTATTTTTCTTTCTCCATGCCTTTGCTTATGTTACTCACTTTACCTGGAAAGTCTTCCTTACCCACCTTTGCCCTTTAAACACCTACCTACCCTGAAAAATCTAAATGAAATGTCACCTCTTAAATGAAACCTAATTTAATCTTTTCTGTCAATTCATCCCTCTTCCCCCTAAGTCACATGGAATCTTTTACTTCTGGAATGCATTTGTCATGAAAAAAATAAAATTTTGAATTATATTTTCTGCTTTTTGCGTGTGTCCCTCTACTAGATGATATGTGTATATCTTTCTCTACTAAAAGTTCCCTTAAGGGAAGGGCAAAAATCTTATCTTAACTTTGCATTACCTACTTCCTTTAGCATAAAGTCCTATATACAATAGTATATAATAACTGATTGTTGAATTAATGAATTGTTGGGAATTTTTTTTTGTCTTATAACAAACCTTAATCTGCCAGTCTTAGTTACATCCATCCATCTCTCTGGTCATATTTCTACTGATAAATTGTCAGTGTCTCTCTAGTTTCAGACAATTCTAGCCAGATCTCAATCTAACATCTAGTCCAATCCCTTCTCTTTACAGTAGAGAAAACCAAGGTACAGAGAAGTTAAATAATTAGTCCAAGGCCACACAGATAGTACACATTGGAGAAAATATTTGAACCCAGATCATCTGAGTCTTGAGTCTTTCCACTGTACTAAGATTTCTATTTTTTATTGAATAAAGACCAGACTTACCCAAAGATGGAATATACATTAGGAGTATGGTATTGTTAGAGATATAACAATCTTCCAATAGACAGGGCCAGAAGATCTCCACCATGGGCCTGAAAGCATATTATTAGAAATTCATTTCTTTGGTCGAGTTATTGTCTTTTCCCTGCTCCCCCAAGGATGAGCAGTACATTCAGTTATTCCTTCTTCGGGACAAATAGCAGAAAGTAGTCTGAGGATTTCATTGAGGGTGGTGAATGAAGGGAATAATGAAATGAAGTAGGGGAGGAAGTAGATGCCATTTTCTTCACCCAATTCACCATTTTGCTGCTCTAGGTGTGGACCTGTGGAGTGAACAGGATGAACTAACTTCTTTTCTACCATCTCATGCTTGTTCCTCTACCCTCACTCTCTGGACATGGCCTGGATTTCACAGTGCTTTATAAAATAAGAAAACCTCCCTTTCCTCTAGGATATCATCTCTCCCTTCTCTTCCTTGTCTGCTCAACTCAACCCTCCTCTGAGGAGGCCAAGACCCTACATCACCCTAAAAGAGCCATAAGGTTCTTTAGGACTAAGATCAACCAAAATTGATATTGGATCTAGAGTTCATGCCATAGTAACTCCCTCCTCTTTTTTAGATTTCCCTTAGAAAGGACCTCCCAAATAATTCTCCCTAGATTCCTCTCCAGATCCCTCTTCTAGATCCCTCATTACAGGTCCTTCCATGTCTCCTGCATCAGTTGCCCTCAGAACTTTCCTCCTCATCCCACCCCTCTCCATCCCATGGACACCCCCATTTCCATCCTTGTTCTATGGGATGTTCCCAATGACTTTCTCTCCCAGACCCCCTTTACGCTAGTCAACCCATACAGTTACTCACCCCTTCCTGGTGACAGCAGCCTGTTTCTAAAGCTGAGATGTAGAGAAGGGCAGGGCACAGGCCTCTCAGAAGGGAGTATTTATATTCCAGCCCTGGCTTAGGACCGCGTCCAACTACAGTCAATCAGTCACTTGGGAATCCTGTACAGGACAGAAACCATCTGGTCTACATGTTAAAAAAAATGATAGGCTGGGCCAAGAATCTGGTGATATTTTGGAAACTGGAACTCCAGGAATAGAGGAAGATTTGGGTGGCAAGGGCCATGACAACGATAATCACTCTTATTCGAGAATTTTTATCTGAGGCTCTAGCCAGGGGTGGGGGTGGGGCAGGGAAGGAGTTGTTGAAGAGATGTATGTGAGGTCTGAATAGAATCAGAAGCCACTGATTCTGGATGGCTTCTTCGACTAAGTCCAAAGGGAAAAAAAAAACTGCTTGAAAAAAAAACAGGAAGGAATGAACTCAAGTGTACAGTTAGAGAGAGTGGCTTTGGTGAGAAGGGATATCTCTTCATCAGACACTGGGAATAAAGAAGGAAAGGATGGTAGTTGATATCAGAGGGTTGCAAAATGACAAGAAGAGGTTCTTTACTTGTAAAAGTCTCTATTTTCTCAATAAGGCATGAGGTAAGTTCTCTAGCTACGAGGGTTGATTGGGGTTGCGGGGTGGAGGCTACTCGTCAGAAGTGAAGATTTGAAACAGCTACTGAGGGGAGTAGGGTAGAGAATCAATCAGGTAGGCATGAAGCGATTGCTTTACTTTGACGAGAACACATCTGAGATTGCATAACCTAGACTTTTAAGGGGTGTAGTAAGCATTGAGAAATGAGCACCTTCCAATCCATTTGAAAGTCTGCAAGGAGAAAAAAAAGTAGCAGAAGATGGGTGTAGAGGAGGGGGTTGGTAAGGAATGAAAAGTAAAATGATACAGGAGCAAGGGACTTGAGAGTAGAGAAGAGTTTAGAATTGAATTGATTATATAAATGGTGGAGGGTGAGAAACCAGAGAATCAAAGTATACAGTATGGGGCTAGACTAGCCAGCCACTGAAGTCCTTCCCACCTCTCTGAACTTTTGTGTCCAGAGTGTGCAGCCACCCACTGAGGGATGTTAATAGCACCACATGGCCCCTGGAACCCCCTCACACTAAACAAACCTCACACATCATTTTTCTTCAAGTTTCAGTTCAGCTGTCTCCTCCTCTTGGAAACTTTCCTTGACAACAACAACAACAATAATAATAATAATAATGTCCCTCCCTATTTGCCACTTGTCATATGCTCCACTCCCAGGTAATCTATGATCTAGTGATACTGACTTTCTTACTGTTCTTTTCACTTGACCCTCCATTTCCAGACTCCATATCTCCCTGCAGCTAGGTGACCCAGTGTATAGAGTGTTGAGTCTGGAATCAGGAAAACCTGAATTTGAAACTGGCCTTTAAAATTACTAATTGTATGATCTTTTATGAGTCTCTTCACCTGTCTCCCTCAATTGCCTCAAGTATAAAATGGGGATAATAATAGCACCTACTTCCCAAGGTTGTTGTGAAGATCAAATGAAATATTTATAAAGTACTTAGTGCAATGCCTGACACATCATAGGAACTTAATAAATGCTTAGCCCCTTCCAGTCCCTTCCCCCTCCACCCCGTTTTGTGAAAATTCTGTATCAGATTGATCCTGAGCCTTTCAGCATCTAGTGACTTCAAGATTTGTTATCAGATATGACTCATGCCTGGAATTAAACAGAGCTAAGGAAGTTATTTCTTTCTGTTAAAATATTATCCTTACCTGTGCCTCAACTTGCCTTATTTTGTTCAACTCAAATCCCACTTTCTGCAACAGGCATTTTCAGTGCCCCTCCCCTCCTACTTGTGACTTCCTTCTAAGATTACTTTACATTTACCCTTTACATATCTTATATGTTGTCTCCCCAATTAGTGTGAGCTCCTAGAAGGCAGAGACTGTGTTTTTACCTTCTTGTGTATTCCCAGGACTTAGCAAAGTGGTTGGCACATAGGAAGTGATTGTTAAATGTTCATTTGCTGACCTCCCTAGCTGATCATGTTCTCCTTTTCCTAAAAATCCCTCTTCCTCAAGGACTCCTAGAACACTGTAACTTACCTCATCTTCGCTTTTATAACTTTTTTTTTGGTATTACTGTTACTGCAGTATGATACATACTGCATCCCCCTAGTAGATTATGAGATTCTGGAGGTCCCAGACTTCTATATTTGCCTTTGTATCAACTCCAGGATGCTACTTGAACATTTTAGGCACTCATTGCAGCTTTCTTGAATTGAGTAGAACACTCCCACCCCAACATCAGTACATACATGCACACAGACACACAGACAGATACACACATGCACAGACACAGCCTGAAACTCTCAGTCATCCCCATTAGAATCCCTCCCAAGAGGTATATAGTCAGCTCATTCACACAATTCCCCTTCCAGTAAGTCTCAGGTAGACTGGAATACTAGCTGTTCCCTGAACTCAGTATTACATGACCAACCACTGTGAATTTCCATATGTCTTCTCCAGTACACTTCCCCTCATCTCCACCCTTCTTCATCCTTCTCTTCCTTCAAGGTTCCACTCACCTGCCAGGATTGCTATAGACTTCTCTGGCACTTCTCCCTCTCCCCAACCCACACACCTTCCCCCAGCCAGAAATGTGCTTTCTCTCCTCAAACATTCCCAGAGTCATTTCTTTGTTAGAATCTCTGCTTTTGCTCCTTCATCCCTAGTTGGTACTCTACTGGAGTGAGTAAATGACTTCTCTCCTCCAGGAAAGCCTAAATTCCATGAGGGTAGGGAGTGACTTCTAAGCAAAATTTTGTTATTATCTCTCTTTACTCACTTAAAAGACCTGTTAAATGAATTTGGAAGGGGAATAAGGGAAGGTCTGCTTTGGGAGGGAGCCATGATCATTTTGGATTTTTCTAGATTAGGTTGTAGGACTAGAGGTTTGTCTACAGGCATTCACAGAGAGCCTTCTTCACAGGGATTGGGAAGCAGATAAGTTTTATTGGTGAGTGAACATAATGAGAGTCATAACTGGGACAAGTGGAGGCTGCTTTTGACGGAGATAAATTACTCATGTCCCAGTGCTCTATCTACTGTGCCACCTAAATACCCTAGATATCATTATTAACACTAGCTATCTTGTTCTTTACGGGATGTGGCCAAATTCTCCTGTTCCTGTGATGAAAAGGAAGACATGACTATGAATGCTTCCTTTTGGGGAAACATTTGAAAAAGATATAGGGGGGAGAGGGTGGTATTGAAATCTTAGAGATGGTTGCGTCTTACTGGAAGAATTAATAATAGGGAGCTTTTCTAGGATCTGATACTCTTCCTTTCTCATTCATTTAATGAAATAAATTTACAGTGACCCACATTTAAACAATGAAGTTAAAAAAAGAGTTTGCTTTTTCAAGATTGGGGAGACATTAGGAGACATCAAAATTCCTCCCTGGGCTTCTTCTCTGTAAGTAATTTTTAGTAGCAACTTTTAGTAATAAATCTGAAAAGTTTCAATCCCTTCTCAGGATATGGTGGAGAGACTGGGGACAAAAAATATCTGTATCCCTTTCCAGATCTGCGACTTACCACCTATGTGACCTTGGACGATTCCATTTCTTCATATGTAAAATGATAGTAAGTACCTAAGGTTCTTTTTAGCTACAAACCTTACAATCCTCTCAGCTCAGTGGGTTTAAGGATTGATTGCAGTGTTATCTTTTCTCCTTTGGCAATGCTTTCTCACATAGTGTCTCCAACTCAAGCTAAATCTCTGTCAAGAAAAATGTCTGCTTTTTTTTTCCAAACCTCGTGTCTGTTTCTCATTTACCCTGTGTCAGTTCAGTTCACATTTTTGCCTCCCCATAGCCCTAGGGACTTTGAGTGATTGAACTATAATGGAAAGACCCCCGAATCTTTGCCTCTTAGGCTAGAACATCTTCTGTCCCCCAGGGAATGGGAGTAAGGAATATTGGGTTTGTTTCGCATCCAACTAGGCTTGAATTCAATGTTGATAGCAGGTACCAGCCTTATACTTGGGCTAAAGGTTGCATTATGTGGGTCTGTCCACAAAAATCTTCCAATTATGCTGCCACTGCATCTGAAATTCTCCCAGCAAATGTTCATTTCTTTAGATAATAGTCTTTCCCCACATTTTCAAGAGATTTCTTTTAAAATTAAGAAAAAATAAACCTCTGGGAGATAGGATCATACATGTGATTCCTTATCTACTCATATTTTGAGTGTTTAAATTATATCTTAATTCTCTTTTCATAGGATCCTGGGCTATTAGAGATTATCAACCCCATAACTTTCTATACACAAAAGGAAAAAACTGAGGCTTAGAAGGGGGAAATGATTTCTTGAACATCACATAAGTTAGTGACAGTTTCCAATTATGTAAGCTAAAGGAGAGCAAAGTTGAGAGAGGTCACAAGGATGGAGGGGCCACGTAAAAGAAGCTGTTTGAGTAACAAATATGACAAAAAACCTCAACTACTCGATTTTGAAAGAAGGTGGAGCTGGAATGTGAAGATATTTGAAGAGCGAGGGTTTTAAAGGAATGGTGACTTCATAAAATTCCTTTGGTCCTAAACTAAGAACTTGGGAAAGAACATTAGAGCCCAAGGAATTTTGGTGATCATCTAGTCCAGCCACTTATTTTTCATAGGTCATTAGGTTTCATGATTCAGTCCCTTAACTGTAGAACTGCTTCTTTATGTCCAATGCTATTCTTTGCTGATGTAATATACAATAATTTTCTTGCTCCAGCTTCACATGGCGATGGAGAACAGCAATCTAGTTATCAAATGTTATTAGAAGCCACAATTCAGTTTCCTTCATTAAAGGGCTGAATGACCCCAAAGCCATCACATCTATACTCTAGTACCTTTGTCTAGGTCACTTCAAACCCATAAGCCCTGCCCTGCAAGGAAAGGGAATCAATCCCGGGGCCCCTTCATGGCTCTGCTACAGATCTGAACAAGGTTGGATGAGCTCTGTATTAACTGAACACTCAGTCTATGGGAGCTGAAAAGCTTTTAGCTTGAGAGCAAGTCGTATGGTAACAATGATGATGGGTGATAATGAAAACAGTGATGGACTGACACAGCTCTTTAAAGTTAACAAAGTACTTTTCTTACAATGACTCCAAGATGTAATTATCTAGTATTTCCCTCATTTTGTAGATGAGGTAACTGAGGTTCGAAGATATTAAATGACTTTACAGAAGAACCTAAGAATAGGAAAGAATCTCAGAGTTCATCTAGCTCATCCTGTTCCAGAACTGGAGTCTCTTTTATAATGTCCCTAAAAAAAGAGGAGGCCATGCTTTCTTTCTTTGAAGTCCATTCGTTATGGAGAATACACAAATTGCCCTTTCCAATTTGGTACAATTCTAATTGCTATGAAGATTTTTTAAAATCAAGTAGAATCCTGCATTTCTGGAATTTCCACTCGCTGCTCCTGCTTTTTACCAGTAGAGTAAAGCAGAATTCAATTTAATTCAAGAAGCATTTATTGTCTGATATTGATAAGGATATGCATTAGGCACCAGGGAGAGAACAAAGACGATAGTGACAGTTTGAGCTGCAAAAGAACACAAGGTCATCTAGGCCCACACACTCAAAGGAAACTGAGGCCCAAAGAAGTTTAATAACTTGGCCAGGTAGACCTGGGCATCCAGTGATAGAGCCAGGATTTGAAGCAAGATTACCTAACTCCAACACCATTGTTCTTTCCACGGTAGCATGCATGCATAACTCCAAGAAAAAGTGAAAGTCCCAAGAGAAAAGTAATTCTTGGGCTCAAGAAGGTTATATTCTACAGACAAGTTTAATTTCTCTTCTGTGAAACCCCCCTCATATATTTGAATATGATTATTCCCCCTTAATGGCAGGAATTCCGATATAGATCATAGAATCATACATTTACAGCTAGAAGAGACCTTCCTGTGAGATTCTTTGCTGTTCAGTTGTTTCACTTGTTTCTGACTCCTCATGACCCCATTTGGGGTTTTCTTAGCAGAGATACTAAAGTATTTTACCATTTCTTTCTCTGGCTCATTTTACAGCTGACAAATATTTGGCAAATAGGGTTAAGTGACTTACCCAGGGTCTCACAGCTGGTAAATATCTGAAGCTAGATTTGAGCTCAGGTCTCCCTGACTCTGGAGCTGACATTATTTCCACTGTGCTACCCAACATCCCCAGAAGGGATTGTAGAGGCCATCAATTCCAATCCCCTTATTTTACAACTAAAAAAATTGAGATGTCCAAAGGCTAAATGACTAGTCCAAGATCACAAAGTTAGCAAGTATCTAAGGTAGAATTTGAATCAGCATCTTCCTGTTTGCAAGACCAAATTACTATTAGTCCTAGGGAGGTCATGTTGCCTCCTGAATCATGAAATCAAAACACTTTGGAAGCACTCACATATTTCTAGAGTTTTTAGATTCTTCTTCTAGAGTCACAGAGTACATGACATATGATATCATTTAAATCTCACAACTATTTCTTGAGTGCAAACAAGATTGTACATCCCTATTTCAGAAGAGAGAGACATGGAATTCAGAAAGCGATTTGCTCCTGACCTGTGATTTAGATGCAGGAGATACCACAGAAGTCATCTAGGCCAACTGTCTCATTTAACAGTTGAAGGAACTGAAGGCCCAGGAGATAACCTAATATGCCCAAGATCACACAGGTAGTTCCTAAAACAGGTAGTTTTAGATGCAGGATTTGAAACCAGGTCTTGTGACACCCAAATTAGTTCTCTTTCCACTATACTATTCTGACAGTTCTGATGCACTTATAAACACAAACATCTTGTAAGTGGGTTTTGATTTCTAGGTGGTTCAGAGAAAACCATCATGGGGACATAGGGTCTCAATGTGGAAGGTGTCAGCTGCTACTAACAGCCTGAAGCTCCTTGTTACAGGCGATCTTGAACATGGCCAGCACACGGGAGCGGATCTGCTTGGTCTTGGCAGCATAGATGATGGGATTGATGACAGGTGGCACCATTAGGTAGACATCACCCATGAGCACATGGACAATGGGGTGGAGGCTGTTCCCAAAGCGGTGCACCACAGAGAGTCCAATTAGTGGCACATAAAATGCTAGAACCACCCCAATGTGTAAGATACACGTTCCAAAAGCCCTTGCCCGTTCTGTCCTAGATGGCAGCTGTAGCACAGTACGGATGATCAGGAAATAAGAGAGAGAGATAAGCACAGCATCAGCACCCATAACCAGCAGGATGGCAGTGAGCCCATAAACCACATTGGGCATGGTGTCAGCATGGGCTAGCTTCATCATGTCTTGATGCACACAATAGGAATGGGTGAGGATGTTTGAGCCACAGAAATGAAGCCTCTTGATGAGCAGTGGAAATGGGAAGAAAAAAATGGCACCCCGTATCACAGCTACCATGCCTATCTGAGCTGTGACAGTGTTGGTGAGTATAGCTGCATGTCTAAGAGGGTGGCAGATGGCCACATAACGGTCAAAAGCCATGGCCAAGAGGACAGTGGACTCAGTGGCTGAAAGAGCATGGATGAAGAACATCTGGGTGAGACACATATCAAAGGTGATCTCCTGAGAGTTGAACCAGAATAGAGCAAGGATCTTGGGCATAGTGAAGGTGGAGAGGGCCAGGTCAATAGCTGCCAACATGCAAAGGAAGAGGTACATGGGGGCATGTAGGCTATGTTCTGTTCTCACAATGAAAACCACTGTGCAGTTGCCCAGCACTGCTACAACATACATGGATAGAATAGGGAAGGCTATCCAGAACTGGGCAGTTTCCAGGCCTGGGAGGCCTATAAGAATGAAGGTGGTGTGGGTGAAGTTGCAGGAGTTCATGGTTGGTAGTAAGAGACAGAACCTGAAGAAAGGGGTCAGATCACAGCACCTGCAGGAGACAACAGGAAATAATGAAGGAGAGCAGACCCAGCTGCCTCTTTCCAGTGCTCCTGCATCACTTTCTTACAAACTGTTCTTTTCTTCCTTTATGATCCCCGAGCACCAGGACTATGTCATGGAGAATAGTGTGAGATGAATTGATTCTTACTGAGATATGGACCATTTTTGTTTTAAATGGTAGTTCAGAGAAAAAAAAATGCTTGACTCAAGGGAAATAACCTCTAACAGATCAAGTTCAGGAATTGGAGCATATGGGTGAAGGAAAGAATTTGAGGCATGGACACTATCTGGCAATTTTGAATACTGTCTTTTGCTTATTATGCTGGTGTCTGGAGTGTATGTTGCCCTCTACATATCAGAGAAAGTAAACCACCACCATTTGTCTTGTGTTGAGACACTGAGCGGAAAGGTGTACCTGTGAGAATTCCTAGAGAACAAGGGCTGTTACAATGGTAGCTACACCTTATATGGAATCCTGGAGGGAACACTGCTCACATTTCAACCACTTTTCATTCTCAGTTTCCATCCAATTGAAAAACTAATTAAGGAATTCATCCAAACTCTTGAGCCTCATATATAATCCTTTATTCATCCCAAGTACCTCATTCATTTATCCAAGAACTATTTCCATGCCTGTCTTCCACTGTTCTACATATTCTCTATTTTCCAAGCAAATTCCACTTTGTCTAGTGGAAAGAGTCTTGGCTTTATAATCAAAAAGATTTAAATCATAATATTTGCTCTGTTCCTCACTCATTGTGTGACCCTAGTCACACAATTGTCTCTTTTGGAAAAGAAAGGCCTTTGGCTAGATGGTTTCTCATCTATCTTTCAGCCATAAATCATATAATTCTACTCAGGTTCCCCAAATTCATGAAATATTTTCCTACCTCTGTGTTTTTTTTTCTTATCCTAACTCTCTATCTTTACCCATTCCCCTCCTGCTATCTCTGATTTCTAAAATCTTAAATATCCTCCAAGCTCCAATTCAAATGCCACCTTCCTCACCATCCCTTTCCAAGTCAATCATATATTATCTCTCTTCTCTTACTCTAAAAGACCTTTTTGTTTGTAGTTCTCTGATGTTGTTTACCACATTGGTCCATGGATCCAGACCTATACTAGGCGAGGGGAAGGCAGGGCTTTGACTCAGAGGGTGCCACTTTCTCCATTAGTTGTAGCCACAGATAATTTAGCTAATATCACCACATGCCAAAGATATTGATATCTAATATTGCTATTAGATATCTATTGATATCTAAGATATTGCTTTCCTGGTTCTCAGACAACTCATTTAAGGTAAATAACTTCCTTGCTTCTTACCCTTAACTTTTTTTATCTTAATAATTTAAGACTTTTTTTACGGGGGACTCTGACCTAGCAGTACAATTACAAAAAATTCCCTTTACCTTCAGGTCTCACAGTCAATATTTTTTGGAGTTAAGGCCTCTGAAAACTAATCAAAATGATTCACATTTACATATTATGTCATGCTTAAAGTTTATAACCCCATTTACCTTGTGAGCTAGGCACAGGAGGAGGTCATCTGAGGTATGGAAGCCTTTCACCTGGGCTTCTGATCCAGAAGCAAACAAATAAGAAAATGCTTTCCTTCAAATTCCCAATGCAGGCTGTCGCGCAACTTTTGAAACATTAGGAAAAGCTTTAGTATCTGCTATTTGCCACAACGACTCAATAAAGGGGATGGAGGGTGGAGAGGGACGTTGTCACAGCAAACTTGACAGATGCGAAAGACTGAAAATACAAAGACTGAGGGTAAAAAATAAGAAGCACATTTTTCCACTTGTCACTAATTCCCTTCCCCATCATCCCGCCCTTCTACAACTCTTCCCTTGCCTTAGCCTGCCAGCATAGCTGTTCTCTCATCTAATGCCAGTTCTCATTATATTTCTGGGTCAAAAGAGATGATGCTTCTTGAATCATAAGAAATGATGCCTTCTCCCTTTCCTTTTTCTGTGACTCCTTGACCCTAAACTGCTCCCTTCTTAGGCAGGTAACAGTCTCTTGATTTCTCCCTAGGTTTTCTTCTATCCCTTGTCCCAGTCCCAGAATTCCTAGCTATAGATCTATTTGTATCACCGCCATTTAATATTGTGTGTGAACATGTAAGGAAATGTATTTCTAGTCCTTTATTCATGGAGCTGTGTTTACAAGATACTATTTATGGTGCTATGATGTTAACAGTCTACTAAATCTGGAGTTTAATGTTCCAGTCATGCTTTCCTTCTGACCCAGAGAGATGAGAGATAAGCCCCTTAGGTCTGGAGAAAACAGATTAAGACGTATGTGTTTATTATTTGGCAAATATGGTTAGGAGCCGTAGCAATCTTCTTTACTGATAGTGGTGGTATCATTGAAGGGGATGCAATTTGGAGACCAGGTTGAAAAGTGGGGAAGATTAGAGAATCAGGAGACATGTTAGTGAAAGCTTAGACTCCTGAGATTTTAACTAAACGCTCTCCACCTTGTATCTAGGCTCTGAACATCAATAAATCAATTGATAAGCATTTATTAAGCACCTATCATGTGCTAGACATTTTTTAGGTGGTGAAGATACAAAGACACTATTGAAATATCCTGTTCTCCCCCAGAGCTAAAATTCTACACATGGAAATAAAAGGTAAACATACCATGGATATAAAATACAGTGCATTAGTTTATTTATATTTCCTATTCCACACTGTAGTTTTATATTTTTTTTATTTTTGCTTTTTTTTTGGAGGGGCAATTGGAGTTAAGTGACTTGCCCAAGGTCACACGATTAGTAAGTGTTAAGTGTCTGAGGCTGTATTTGAACTCAGGTCCTCCTGACTCCAGGGCTGGTGCCCTATTCATTGCACCACCTAGCCACCCCATCACACTGTCCTTTTGACATTGTTTTGTAGGTAATTGACATGAGGTGGGGAGATAGGGGGCCCATTTAGCCAAGAAGTTTCTGATAGAAGCTTTTGGCTTAATCAAACTAGGCACTGCGGGGTTAGGTTTAGGGGAAACAAACACACAAACAAAAATGGTTATCTCAAAAAGTGGGCAGGTTGGGAAACCTAGAGAACAAGGTGCCTCAGTGGGATTACATATTTTCAATATCTGCATATCACCTTATAAGACTATGTGTTTTTGTGGATAGGAGTGATATCTAATCATTCTCTGTGTAGCAGTTAGTATCAGCCTGTCATAGGCACTTAGAAGATATTAATTTCAATTAATTTGAAATGAATCTATCCTCCTATTAAAAATTCTTTTCCTCCTGGCCCTGACTGCCTCATCCTTTCTACTGTTATCCTTTGAGCATTTAGTGGCTTGATGCTCTCCTACAGTTGAATAGGGCAGGTAGGTGGAGCAGTGAATATGCCATACCTGAAGTCAAAAAAACTCAATTTCCTGAATTCAAATATGCCTGAAAACCTTTATTATCACCATGACCCTGGGTGAATCAATTAACCCTGTTTGCCTCAGTTCTTCATCTGTAAAACAAGCTGGAGAAGGGAAAAGGAAAAATACTCCAGTATTTCTACTAAGAAACTCTGTTCTCTTTAGCTTTCTGGCTAGTGGTTTCTAAGGTGCTAGGGGATTAGTAGGTGAAGAATAGGTCACAGATGTGGCTTCTATTCCCTGAACTCTAAATAATAGAAAACAAACCAGCAGCCTCACGGATTAAGGTTTTGGTTGGAGCATTATGTATTCCTGAGGGGGAGCAGCTCACACCCCTACTTAATAGGACAGGGGTTACAATTAGGATCAGTGCTGCAGGGGTCAGCTATCCTGGAGGTGGGAGGAGAAATGAAATAACCTTTGAAGGTCTCTTTCAGTGCCAAGGTTCCACCATAAATTTCCATTCAGTTGTCTCTGAACTGCTGCTCTTAGAGGTGCTTCCTGTATTTCTGTAGCTGCAGTGAGAGATCCTGTCATTTTGCCTCAAAGAAGGAGTGGAGATGAAAACAAGGAAAAAACAAAAAAGATTTTGATTCTTCAGATAGGAGAACTTGAGGATTTGGAGAAGAGGGGTTCAGAGATGATTGTGAATTCTCCGGAACCAGAGCCAGAAGGGCCCTTAGTAATCATATAGTTCGAATACCCTTCCCCCACCCCCAGAGATGTCTCATCCCTAGCCAGGTGAAAGGCAGTGTGGTAGAGTGGATGGAGTGATGGATCTGGAAAGACATAGATTTCAAAGACTGTGTGAGGCACGTTTTCTGTGTAACCATGGGCAAATCTTTTAACCTTTCAGCCTCGCTCATCGATAAAGTGAGTATAATATCACCTGACAGGGCAACTGTGAGCACAAAATAACGGATGTAAGACACCGTTGTAAAGTATGTATGTAAAGGCAAGCTATTATTCGTTTACATTTGCCCCCAGCATATTCAATTGAACTGGTAATTATATTAGCAATAATAACAATAATACTATTATCTCAGTGTCTGGCATATAGGAAATGCTTATATTTATAAATTAATATTGATTAATTGGTTGATTCCTAACAATGACCCTAATGATGATGATGGTAAAAACCTGTATGTTTATACATCTTTGCACTTTGCAGATATTATTTATTTTGTCCTCACAACAAACCTCCAAGGAGGTAGGTGCTATTTTTACCCCTCTTTTACAGATAAGGAAAGTGAGGTAGTTACAGGTTGACCAAATTGATCAAGGTCACAAGTGATAAATGTTTGAGGCTCGATGAGATGTCAGGTGTTCCTGACTCTGCACCCCAGCAGTCTATCCACTTCGCCACCTACTGGCCTATTATTATTACTACACTACTATCAGTTAGCTAGCATTTATACAGGACTTTTAACAGTTTTCAAAACGCTTTAGAAAATCATCTCTTTTGGTCCTCACAACCACTCTGGGAGGTAAGTACACATAGTAACCCTATTTTATAGAAGAAGGAACTGACTGAGTCTAGAATCAGAACACCTAGGTTCAAATCCCGCCTTTGATATACCTTACTTTATGATGGTACAGCTGCCTGTTCTCAGATTCCTTCATTGTAATGTGAGGGGAGTTGAACTAGATGCCCTCTGAAGCCCCTTCCAGCTCTATGTCTATCATCCTAAGAGCCAAGGGATTAGTCCTACTTTTTCTTTTTTTTTTGCTTTTTGGAGGTGGGAAGGCAGGGCAATTGGGGTTGTGACTTGCCCAAGGTCCCATGGCTAGTAAGTGTTAAGTGTCTGAGGCCGGATTTGAACTCAGGTCCTCCTGACTCCAGGGCCAGTGCTCTATTCACTGTGTCACCTACCCACCCCAGTCCCTCTTCTTCAGATTTTAACTGCAGTGGTCTTTTCACTGTCTACAAAGTGTCTCTCCTTTCCTCTATCCCTTAGTCCAACATCCTTCCCCAGGTCTCATTCCCCAATTTTGTGACTGTTCACATGGTGGTAAGAAGAAGTGATACAAGGACATGCCCAAAGTATCTCTTAAGAACTTTGGAATTGATTGTGTGACATGGGAGACACTGGCACAGGACCGCTCAGTATGATGTGCCCACATCAGAGAAGGTGCTGTGCTCTATGAGCAAAGCGGAATTGAAGCAGCTTAAAGGAAAGGCAGGATGTGCAGATTTGGGGAATCCATCCCAAATGTTCACACAGACTCTTTGTTCCCAACCTGTGGTAAAGCATTCTGAGCTTGTATTGGTCTGATCAGCCACAGTTGCTACGTTTAAACTTGACTAGCATAGTGATGTCATTTTGGTCCTCTATGAGAACGAAGGACAACAACCAACTGACTATCCCCCAATCTGAACAAACCTGGTATTCTTAGCCCTGAGGAACAAGGGGCTACTACACATCATAGTAGTCTTCATTTACAGCAGGGAAGGTTCTCTGCCTCAGTCTCTTCCCAGGATATTGCTGAACCCTCCTGGAATCCCTTCCCCAGAGCAGAGCCTTTTATTCCTCAAGGACATATGGGGATTGCATTATAAATCCCAGGAAGGCAGGGCATTGCATTTTAAGAATCTGATTCTCTCTGCGGCACAAGTGATTGATACCCAGTTCAGTACAAATAATAGTTTGGGTAGGAGGAGGGAAAGAGAGAAAGAAAATGATGAAACAGAGTATCTGTAGTTGGGATGAAGTCATTTATGGATTAAGAGGAGGGGAGGAATCAGCCTTTTGTGTTATAAAATAACCCTGAATTTGGCATCAAAAACACTGAAGACATGGTACCCTCTCTCTAGAGTAATTGGATTTTTGGTTCAAATCCTGTCTCTGATGCTTAGCTATTTGATCTTGGGTAAGCTAAGCAACCTCCTTGGATCTCAATTTCTTCTTTTACAATATTAATATAATTGAACAAGATGGTTTTTGAGGTCCTTTGTAGTGTCAGAGCTCCGATCCTGCAATTCTGAGACAGACCTGTTTTCAAACCTTGGCTTTGCTAATTACTACCTGTCTGACTTTGGGTAAATCATTTAATCTCTCTTGGCCTCAGTTTTTCCTAGTCTAAACATTATGATTCCAAAAAGATACAGAGCCAGATGAGGGCATCACCATCCCTTCTTTTCCTTCAGGCAAAGATCTAGCACCATTACAGAATGCATATGGACAGATCCCTTAAGTCCCTTATAGCTCGCATACCATTAATCTGAGAGACTTAAGTCCACAAGGTAGTTCAGGAAGTCAGGTCTTTTCTCTTCATTTTTTCCCTATAATAGGGGCTTATATCTTCTATATTTCTCTTACCTTGGGGCAATTTTCTTTCCTGATTCTCAGCCCCCATTCTGCCACTGCCCCCTCTCTCTGTAGAGAATGACCCTCAAACCAAGACACCCTGCCATCCACCTTCCTCCTTACTTTTTAAATCCAAAGCAATGCCTCCCCATGTTTCTACCAATCTCTTGTCCTACAGATCCTACTTCAGCTACCAACCCAGTCTAACTACAGCTACCTCATTCCTATTGTCCCTGTTCCCTTGGAACATACCAGATAGGTACATATGAGATAGTTCTCTCTCTCAGCCTCCCCCATGCATACCTACTGTGAAGAGTACAAGTTCAATGCTGGCCTCCCTTCAGTTACTCCTGGAGCCCCATTCCATCTTGGATACTGAGAGCTTCAATGTCCTGTTTCTGCTCTCTGCTACCAACCAGGACTTGCTTACTCACCAAGAGAACAGCAGCACACACTAGCCCTTCATGAGGAGAGTCATCTGGTTCACCACGTCTGTCTCCAGCTTTCTTATGACACTGCCAAGAAATCCTCATGGGGTTTGTGGAGAGGAGGGATATTGCTAAAAATACTGTGTGATGTGTTTATGTATTCCCAGATGACTTTGAAGGCAGAAAAATGCATTTCTGTACTATATTCTTTGCACTCAGTAAACTGTCAGTCTCTTTTAACCTATAGGATTAAATCTTCACAGTGGCCCTTTAGTATCTCAGTTCACCCTACTTATCTAGTCTTGGATTCATTCATTCAGCAAAACAAACAAACACCATATTTTTATTGAAAATATACTCTTTTGCCAACCTTGCTTGGCACTATGGTAGATTTTTTTAAAAGCAAGTTCCTGCTGTCCTAAAGCTGAGAATCTCACCAGAAACCAAGGCAGAAACACTTAAGAGGTCAAAGGAAGTTTATGAGAAATTAGAAAAAGGAAGAGTGCCAAAGACAGGGAAATCCTTGGGAGTTATGCTAATAAAAATAACAAAAACCCTTGACATATGTGGAGCCCTAACATCTCAATGACCCAGTCTTGAGGCAAGAGAAAAATGAGACAAAAACATTATCTCATTTGGTATAGGTGATGGAGGGGCTGATGAGGTGAAATGAGGAATAACGGTTACTTGGTGACAAATGTGAGGTTAAAGCCAAGTCCCTGGTATTCACAGTCCTCTCTTTTTTCAGTCACCAGACCAGGCCTACTCAGCAGCACAAGAAGGTAGATTTTCAATTAGAAGGTCACTCAGAGGCTATCTAGTCCCACCAATGCCTGATTTTCTACAGTATTTCTGACCCTTTGACCAAAATGAATTTGTTATTTTCCCCCTCTTATCCCCTTCCTTTAGAACACATACAGTACATAAATACAACCTTCCCACATTTGTTATGTGGCTATGATTTTTCCTGTCTGATATGTCTACCGTATCTGCTTCAACCCCCCCTAGTCCTACTCATCCTTTAAGTGTCAAGTAAGTTCCTACCTCCTCTGTGCAGTCTTCTTTGACAATTTCTCTTTTTCCTTGATCTGCCACATCATATTGTTGCTATGTCATTGCTATGGGTGCCTGGTCATAGTTAAGCTGTCCTTTTAAGCCGCATTGCTGAATTGTTTTCCATTCTCCTCCACCCTTCCACACAAACTTGTGCCCTATGCTCCTTGCCTTCTTTTCTTTTTGAAATGTTGATCCCTGGAGATACAGGGGAGAGAAAGACAGACAGAAGACCCTGAGATAGAGACACATAGAAACATATTGAGATGGGGACAGGCTCAAAGACAGAGATAGAAAGGTAAGACAGGTATAAATATAGAGGCAGAGATAGGCAGAAAGACCCAGAAGGAGCAAGAGGCAGAGAGACAGGGGCTGGAAAAAAAAATTATTATGTTCTGAGCACATGAGGGGAAAATTATCTATATTTTCTCACTGGGGGGTCTAGGCAAACTGTCACTATAAAAAAAAATTAAGTTGTGAAATTGTGAAGAAGCAGACATCATCTCTATGAGGTGGTATCCAAAACTGGCTTTCCCTCTTCCTTCCATTATCCAGGGATTTAGATTTAGATGCCACAAGAAAAGTAGCTGATAATTAGGAACATAAGGAGAAGGGAAGAGATCAGAGTCAGAACTGACCTGAAGATAAAGCCCTTGGAGGACAAAACTGAAGACCAGCTATAAGAGTGTCACAAATACTTATCCTGATATTATCTCAGAAACCAGGAGAAGATGAGAAACAATGGTGAATTTCATTTGTTTGGTAAGCTGGGGTGGATTGACTGTAGGACTGATTTTTCCCACAGTATTTTTATTTCTTTCTAATTGATGCAGCTAACTCTTTTTACTCCTTTCCCATAATCATAGTTTCATGTGGTTGAGACTCCAATCCTCTCCCTGATCCACCCTCCCCCAACACACACACACCACCACCACTACCACCACCAGAAAATCTAAGAAGAGAGTGGGTAGTGGCAAAGGAGGTGACTGAAGGCATATGACTTCACATAGAGACCAGAAATCTATCTGCTTTCCATTTTAATTTATGTGCAATAAACTATGAGACCACATTTAAGTGTCTGAGTCCTGTGAAGGAAAAAAGGCATTAGCAGAGAAATAATAGATAATATAGAATGACGGCTCATGAGCTGAATTTAGACTTGTTGATTTCATATTTTCATATTTTGAGCAATATTCCACTTCAAACCTTAGATTTTTAACTCGACCAACAAGTGTTTCTTGAGCATCTATAGTATACTATACTTTTGGAAGAAGATGGGATTTTATTTTATGCTTTTGAGAAGTTTTTATTTTTTTCTCCCAATTACATGTAAAAACAATTTTAAACATTCACTTTTAAAAAAAAAAATGAGGAAGTCGGGGCTGCCAGGTAGCACAGCGAGTAACAGCACCGGCTCCAGTGTCAGGATGACCTGGGGATCAAATCCGGGCTCCGACACTTAGCACCCACCCAGAAACACCTGGCCGTGTAACCTTGAGCAAGTTACTTAACCCCAATTGCTTAAAAAAATGTGGAAGTCACCCAGCTTATATAGGTTAAATACATATATATATATATATATATATATATATGCATACACACATGTATATATATACATATATACTGATATAGGTTATATATATGCACACACACATATGCAATCACATAAAACTCAGTTCTATGTTAGACAGGTTTTGAAAGAAGAAACAGGACAAGAGAAAAGAATCATCCAAAAGGTAAAGAAAGTGAAAATAGTATATTTTGATCAGCATTCAGACTCCATCAGTTCTTTCTGGATCTGGATAGCATTTCCCATCATGAGTCTTTTGGAATTGTCTTGGATCATTGTATTGCTGAGGAGCTAAAACTTTCATGGCTGATCATGGCACTATGCTGCTGATTCTGTGTACAGTGTTCTCTTGCTTCTGCTCATTTCACTTTGCATCAAGTAAGTTCATGTAAGCCTTTTCTGTTTTTTTTTTCTGAAATTCCACCTGCTCCTGCTTTCTTAAAGTCAAACTATAGTTCATTTGTGTTTGTTTTGCTTTTGTTGTTGTTATGCTCTCATGGGGATACAGACCTAGTAGTGGTCTTGCTGGATCAAAGGGTATGCACAGTTGGATTGCTCTTTGGGAATAGTTCCAAAGTGCTCTCCAGAATGGTGGGATCAGTTCCCAACTCCATCAATGGTCTATTAACGTCCCTATTTTCCCACATCCTCTCCAACATTTATCATTTTCCTTTTCTATCACATTAGCCAATCGCATAGGTGTGAAGTGGTACCTCAGAGTTGTTTTAATTTGCATTTCTCTGATCAAGAATGATTTAGAGCATTTCTTCCCATAGCATAGATAGCTTTGATTTCTTCATCTGAAAACTGCCTCTTCATATCCTTTGACCATTGATTAACTGGAGAACGGCTTGTAATCTTCTTGATTTGATTAATTTCTTAATGTATTTGAGAAATGTGTTCTTTATCACAGACACTTGTGTAAAGGTAGTTGCCCAGCTTTCTACTTTCCTTTTAAACTGGGTTCAATGATTTTGTTTTTGTGATTTAATTTAACATACTCAGCCTGCCCATGAGCAATTGCAGAGCATGGGTCATTGTAAGACTGAGATCAAAAGGTTGATTTACAAATATTTAGATCTGACTTTATGTGTGTGGAAAGTGTCTCTTAATTGTTTTCATAAAACAGTGTGGCAGAAACTAGGTATACACCAACATCTCACACCAAGATAAGGTCAAACTGGGTATATGATTTACACATAAAGGACGACACCATAAGCAGCTTAAGAGAATATCTATCTGTAGTTAATATGAAAAACATGCTCAAAATAATTTTTGATCAGAAAAAATGCAAATTAAAATATATCTGAGGTATCACCTCACATCTACCAGAGTAGCTAATATGACAAAAAAAGAAAATTTTGGATGTTGAAGGGGATGTGGAGAAACTGGGACACTAATGTACTGTTGGTATATTTGGGAACATATCCAATAATTTTGGAGTGCAACTTGGAGCTATGACCAAGAAGCTATAAAACTGTGCATTCCCTTTGATCCAGCAATACCACTGCTAAGTCTATATCCCAAAGACATCCAAATAAAATGAAAAAGGACCTATTTGTATAAATACATGTATAGCCCATAATTGGGGAATGACTAAACAAGATGTGGTAAATGATTATAAGGTACTATTATTGTGCTATAAGAAATGACAAGCAAGAGGACTTCAGAAAATCCTGGAAAGACTTACATGAACTGAAGCATAATGAAGTGGACAGAACCAGGAGAACATTTTACTCAATACTAACAATATTGTTAGATGAAGAATTGTTTTCTCGTGTCCTATTCTACTTCAGAAGGTGGGATTTTAACTGGTATTTGAAAGTAGTCACCCAAATCAGGAGGATCAGATCATCAGCCTTGGATGACATAGTGTTCTTTTCTTGAGGAACAGCCAGGCCAGTCTCCCTGTATTGCAGAGGATGGGGCTTTGGTGGTGGTGGTTGGGTGGGGGAACCGAAGCATTCCTGTTTAGCAACATCTTGGAATGCTATCCTCCAGATTTTCCATGTGATCCTGTACTTAAGTACTTCCTAGGCAGCCACTGGGTAGATGTTAGCAATCAGAGTTTCTTGCTTGTGCACTCTGGGCCAAGTACTGGAACAAATAGGACCTCCCTCTTATTCTCACAACAGCCCTGAGAGGTACCTGTTCTAAAGCCAATTTGATATTCACAGCACCCACAGTGGCTATAAATATGCTGTTGTAGTTGTGAATCACAAAATGAAACAGACTCTCCATGTGGCACACAGAGCCAAAACATTTATTCGAACACCAGAACACTAAATCCCAAAACCTGAAAGTCAAATCAATCATAGCAACCAAGGAGGTGGGACACATAACCAATGCAGCAAGTACCTGCTTCCCCAAGCCTTTTCTCCTTCAAGCCTTCAAAAGAAAACAGACTCCCTTAAATAAAAATGCCCCTCTCTCTCACTCACGTAGCTGTTCTGCTTCAGCTCTGTGTGCTCCCAGCACTGCTCCTGCTCTCCCCTGCTCCTTCCTGCTTCACCCTTCCCATTACACCCTTTCAGGACGCTCCTCCCCACTCCATGTGGTTACATTTGGCCTATTAAGGGCAGGGAAGGTCTTCAAATTCCAATTACCCTTACACTTGTCTAGGTTTCTTCCCATTTTTCAGGTGGAGATACTGAGGCTCAGGCACAGCTAGGACGTGTCTCAGGATGGATTGAGAATCACATCTTGACACCAGATCCACCTCTCTGCCTAAGTATTCCCTAACTTATATTAAGCAGGGGAAATAGTTTCCTTTCTTTGGGGATTTTTTTTTTTTTTTGCTTTCTTTCTTTTGTTTTCAATAAGGTTCTTCATTGAGAAAAGAGGGGTTTGTCCTCAGCATGGAGTCTGCTCAGGGCAATGGCACCAGTATGTTACTTGAAGGCAGAGGGTGTGGCTGCAGCTGTTGGCAGTAGTGGTAGTAGCCTCCACAGGGACACAGGGACTTGAGACAATAATCTTGCTTTTTTTTTTTAAGGTCACATATGCAGTTTATTTTTTGATTCATACAGCTCCCTTGCTTACACCTACTTTAATTCTATTTTCCTTCATATCACCAAGTTAACTTCTGAGGGTTGGTTTCTTTGGTTCACTTCTTTCACATCCTGAACAACAGCTGTGAGTCTCTCATTCTCTATTTGAATGCTGCGGGCCACAGGCCTTCTCTGCTTCAGCTCCTTCTACATTTCAAGAATCGCCCCCAGGTAGAAGGCCTCCTTCGAAGCGGGCTCTTGCAGGCGACTTTCCTCACGAGTCTCCATCTTCAGCTGCTTTGCGATGGATGGAAAATGCCGGTCCAAATGCCTCTTTCCGCGGCTCTAGCTCCCACTTAAGGCTATGGTATTCTCCTACAAGTCATCATAGGGCTGCTTCAAAGGGAGCTTCTCTTCCAGGACCACCAGGCCCTATTAAGCAGCCTGGATCTTTTCGTGGGCTGCCTCCGTGAGCTTCTTAGTCAACCTTTCGATCTCGGTCTTAGAATGATCAGCGCTCTGAAATGCCTCTCCTGCAGCCCTGGCCCTGGGGATGCATGGAAACGGGACGGGGTGAGTGGAGGCGGGAGGGAAGAAAGGATGCGGGAGGGGGGAGGGGGAGTGGGGCTGCGGAGAGGAATTAGAGTGAGGGGAGAAGGCAAATGGGGGGGGGGGGGGGGGGGGGTAAAGGGATGAATGTGTCCCTAAAAGCTTTTCTGCCAGCAGCAAATGCAGCTGCTGGATATTTGAAGGGAAATTACATATTGAGAATGAAACGAAGAAAATTCGCGAAGATGTTGCAGCTGCTGCACCATTCATGTATCCCCGGAATTGGACCATCCTTTAAGGGTCAGCAGCGGTTCAGCAGGGTGCTTCCTTGCGCGCGGCGGCGGGCGCTGGGCTGGGATTCTGCTTATTCAGAGGCTCTGGGCCGCCATCTCGCTGCAGTCCCGAACATTGTCCCTCTTTCCTCTCCAGACACTCTCTTCTGGCCCTGCAACATCAGAGCAGAATGATGTAGTCCAGGCCCCCTCCCTTCCACCTCCCTTCCAGAAGGAAACAAATGGAAGAAAGGCAGAGAGGGAAGGAGAGAGGGAGGGAAGAAGAGTAGTAGCTAAAGGGAGACTTCTCTCTCTCTCTCTCTCTCTCTCTCTCTCTCTCTCTCTCTCTCTCTCTCTCTCTCTCTCTCTCTCTCTCTCCCCCTGTGTCTGTCTCTTGTGGCTCTGTGCCTCTGTGTGTGTGTGTGTGTGTCTCTCTGTCTCTGTCTCTCTCTGTCTCTGTCTCTGTCTCTTTCTCTCTCTCTTTGATGTGGGAAAGCAAGGCAGTTGGGGTTAAGTGACTTGCCCAAGGTCACACAGCTAGTACGTGTGAAGTGTCTGAGATCAGATTTGAATTCAGGTTCTCCTGACTACAGGGCTAGTAGGTACTCTATTCACTGGGCCACCTAGCTGCCCCTAATAGCACTGGAAGGGACTTCGTGATCCTTGTTTCCCCTCCTCATGCTCTTGGGCAGTCATTCCAGTCCAGTGGAGTAGTAGAAGTGCCAAGAAAATCCATTTTCTTTTTTCTGGGTAGGCAGTGAAGACCCTACAGTACTGGAGGGTTATGAAGGGAGTTTGATGGCCCCCCTTTCCATCAGTTAGATGCTGGATTTTATCAGAAAGACTATGCTGCCTTTTCATATTGAAAATCCTTCCCTCCCTTACTTTTGTTTCCCATTTTTTTCCTTTTTCCTTTCCTTTTTATTATTTTTCTCTTCTTTTTTTCATTCCATCTTTCTTTCTTCTTTTTAATTTGTTTCTTCTTCAAGGGAGAACAATTTCTTTTTAGGCAGAGGTAATTTTAATTTCTTGGTCTTGCTGTTTTCCTTTTCTTCTCAATGCCAAAAGCCTTATTCAATGGATTTAGTGTCCAATGACTTGTTTGGAAGTTGATGTCAGGAAGACAAACTGATCAGGCCAAGGCTAGATTTGAGGATTTTCTGTCCGTCTCCAAAGTTGTGAATGTCAGTGAAAGGACAACTAATTGCTTTGTGATGATGGGCCACAAGTGGTCAGTAGTAAGTTCTGGCTGTAGGATCTTGTCTATTGCCCTTGAAGGATGGTGTCTGAAGAAGCCCATTGGACTGAGTTGGTTGGATAAGATCCTCTTGAGATTTTCAGTGCAGGTAAGTCATTATGTGATAGTATGAGTCACACATGAATGCATGAATTTATATGAGAAAAGTGAGAAACTGTTGCAAAAGAGAAGAAAAAGGGTTAATTCTGAGTATTGATCCTCAGGAGATTCAGGAAAAAAAAAAGAGAGATGGAAGAGATCAGGGAGAATCTTTGGCTCAACAGTTCTCCAGGGGGATAGGGGAAAACCACATGCTGGCAGTCCCAAGATAACATTGGCTCCTTTCCTCCAGTGTTCTTGTCAGCACAGGGTGATCCACAGCGACCCAAGAGAATCCAGATGCCAGTCTTTGTTGGGCCCTGAGACAGCATCCAATTTTTGATTTGCATAAAGAAACCATCCCCAAATTAACCTGCATTTCATTGGTTGTGGACCATGGCCTCTCCAACTTGGGTCTCCTATAAATTGCTTCCACTTAGTAGTGTTGCAGTTATTCTGAGCCTGACAGTAGCAGAAGCCACAGCCCTAGCAGCAGCCAAGAAAGAAGGAGGAAGAGAAGGAGCGGGGCAGGGGGAGGAGGAGGAAGGGGAGGAAAAAGAAGGGGAGGAAGAAGAGAAGGAGGAGGAGGAGAAAGAGAATAACAGGAGCAGAATTTGGGAGGTCCTAAGAAATAAAGGAGTAACAATTAAGATAAAAGAATACAGTTAGCATTCTTTTAAAGGCATTATCAGGGTCTTTCCCTGCTGTTAATAACATTAGGCCATTCTTCATCTTTCAGTATAAATTTTAGCTTTGTGCCTTATTTCTATAGGGGTAAAAGAGGAGACACTTTTACAGTGAATGGAGTGCTTCAGGCAGTGTGGATTACTTTCACTGTCTTGCTGGATGATGCGATTTTAAAGGAGAATTTTGAAGAAAGGAGATTTTTATCTAGTTGTCTTTTATATCTCTTTTTCTGTTTAATGGGTCTTTCAAGATCTAAAAAGATTCTTAGAGATCATCTAATCCTATTCTTTTTACTTACAGAGGAGGATAAAAGCATTTTTTAGGAGGCAAAACCATATAGTGAATGAGTAAGCTGAGAAACTAAATTAGCTTTCCCGCTCCTGCTTTAAGTCTTCAGCTGTTTTACAGAACTTCCAAAGTTGGGCCCATATTCACATTATGACATATAGGTTTTGAATAAATTTTAAAGTATTTCTTGAAAGGATAAACATATGACTAGAATGAGAACCTTCAGAGAAGACATTGAATCTCTGCTCTGTAACAAACTTGTAACCATGTGATTCATTCGTGTCTTCCTTGCATTTTCAAGCCGGGTTCTTCTTCTGGATCAAAATTCTCCCAGCTTCCCCTGGGTCCTGGAGTGTTCTTCCTTTTCACTTGCTGTTCCTCATACTGAAAATCTTGCTTTGTTAAATTCAACTCTGCTGGGCTCTTCCCAGCTCCGGCCTTGTCTTACCTTATACCCGGTCTTCGGACGTCTCCGGCTTCTTGTCTCCAAGAAGAACACCCCCACAGAACACCCAAGGACACGGAGGTTGCCAAGCGAGGCTGCTCTTTATTCAGTTACATCTTAACAGTGTGGCCATCAAAACACAGCAGAGTGGAACCGTGGGACAGAGAGAGCGGGACAGAGAGAAAGAGAGAGAGGGGGAGGAAGAGAGAGAGAAAAAGAGAAAGAGAAAGAGGGGGAGCTTCCCCTTGCTTTTTCCCTAATATCCTTATCATTCTTCTTACAGTCACATGCCATGTGGGAGCCAATTGTACACTCTCCCGAGTGCAGGGCAAAGGAGTATGTGTTAAGAGGAGTCCGTGTTGATAAGGCACGTTCAATGCCACGTCGGCCTTTCCCAACCTGGCAAAGTCGGCTCCCACGGCCCTGCGCTCAATGCCATGTCAGCCCTTTCGGCCCGGCAGAGTCGGCCTCCACATCTCCATGTTTCTGCCCTTCAGATGTCACGTGCACCCCCTCCGGCATCTTGTGACTGCCACAGTGTCTCTCACACCTGTGGCTCCAAAACAACTCAAATTGCACCTTCTACAAAAAGCATTTTCAGTGTCCCTTCCCTCCTGCTTGTGCCTTCCTTCTGAGTGTACCTTACATTTTCCCACTACATATTTGTCTCTTGTCTTGCTTAAGAGCACAGAGAAAGGAAGTAGTTCTGTGGTGGGAGGGAGGGAAGGTAAGCCACTTAACCATTCTCAGTCTATTTCCTCATTTTTAAAATGGGAACAACAATGACACCTATCTTTCAGGGTTGTTGTGAAGATAAAATTACATTATATTTCTAAACCTTAAAGCATTATATAATTATTGCTAACATTTATATACTTCTTACTAGGTGCCAGGCACTGGTCTAAGAGATTTACAATTAATATCTCATTTGATCCTCATAGCAACCCTGGAAAGTAGGTATTATTATCATGCCCATTTTACTGAGAAGAAAACTGAGTCAAACAGCAGGTAAATGATTTACTCAGGGTCATATAGTTAGTAAGTATTTGAGGGCATATTTGAGGCCAGGTGTTAGTGTTTCCTGATCCAGTGATCTATCACTGTGACACCTAGCTGCCCAAATAATGCTAGCTTTTATTGTCCTTAAAATATGCGTCCAAATCATCCTGTTTTGGGGATGGAAAGGGTTTTGATGCTCTCAAGACATGGGATCTTTAGAGGACATGATTAGAATGTTTCCCTTTGGGGAAAAGTTTGAAAAGGACATGAGGGAGAGGACAGTCTTAAAGAGAGTTGGGCCCTTCTAGAGCAGTTAAGAATAGAGAGCATTCCTAGGATCCTATACTCTTACTTTCTCATTTTTTCAGTGAAAGTTTACAGTGATCCACCCCTAAATAACGAAGTTTGGAAGGAGACTACTTTTTCAGGAGTTAGGAGTGTCTCCTGGGTCTTCTTCAGAGGTGGGGGGCCTTTTAGTAACAGCTCAGAAAGGTTTAAATCCCTGCTCAGGGTATGGTGGTGAGATTCGAGACAAAAATATTTGTATGTTTCCAGATCTTCTACTTACAACCTACCATGTTTCCCCGATAAGTCTTATTATATTTTTTGGAAAGAAAAACACCAGAGGGCTTATTTTCAGGGGAGGGCTTATGTTGTCCTGCCTCAGCTCTCCTCCGCGGCACTGCTCTCAATGGCGCCAGCAAGCAAATCACTGGGGAAGAACAGGATGATGCGCTCACTGCTGCAGCTCTGATTGGATGCAGCTTGGAGCGCGGCGTGCATTTCACCAGTGGGGGGGAACGGTGCACACAGAGGGTACCGTAATGTAGCGTGTAGCGCAGGGGATCACCTTCACTACAGTAGCAATCTCAATAGGGCTTATTTTCGGGGGAGGGCTTATTTTAGAGGAATCTTACACAGTAAGGGGAGGGCTTATTTTCGGGATAGGTCTTATTATTGAGGAAACACGGTATGTGACATTGGAAGTTTCATTTTCTTCATCTGGAAAATGACAGCAAATACCTATGATTCTTTTCAGCTACAAATCTTAGGATCCTCTCAGCTCAGTGGGCTTAAGGATTGATTGCAGGGATATCTCTTCTCTCTTTGGCAATGCTTTCTCATGTAATATCTCCAGCTCAAGCTAAATCTCTGTCAAGAAAAGCACCTATGTTTCTTTGACCTCCCTGAACCCTGTGTCTCTCCTCTGCCCTACTTCTGTTGACTTCCCTCTTGGCCTCCTCATAGCCCTGAGAAATATTCCTCAATATAATGGGAGAGCCTCATAGACTTTGCCTCCTAGACTAGATAATTCCATTAGCCCCCAGTGAAAGGTAGTAAGGAATGTTATTATTTTTTCTTTACTCTTGCCATCCAATCAGCCTTGAATTCAATGTTGATAGCATGCACTTAGACTGAAGGTTGCTTCATAAATACCTGTCCACAGAAATCTCCCAATTACCCTAAACCATGTCTGAAATTCTACCAAGAAATGTTTATTTCTTTATGTAATGATAATCTTTCTCCTCGTTTTCAAGAAATTTCTTTTAAAATCCAAAAATCTCTGGGAGATAGACTCACACTTTGCTTTGCTTATATCTTTGGAGTATTTAGTTACATTCTCATTCTCTTTTCATAGGATCCCAGGCTGTTAGAGATAATCAGCCCCATCATTTTGTGAGCACAAATGGAGAAACTGAGGCTTAGAACAAAGTGATTTTTGTCACATAAGTTAGTGACAGATTTTCCAATTATCTAAGTTAATTGAGAGCAAATTGAGAGAGGTCAGAAGGATGGAGGCATAGAAAAGAAGCTGGCTGGGTAACAAAGAAGACAAACATCCCCAACTGCTTAATTTTGAAAGAAGATGGCCCTGGAGTGTTAAGATATTGGAGGAGTGAGAGTATTAAAGGAATGGGGACTTCATAAAATTCCTTTGGTCATAAACTGAGAACTTGGCAAAAAGCATTAGAGCCAGAGGAATTTTGTTGGTCATCTAGTCCAACATCTCATTTTTCACAGGGCAGTGGGTTTAGTGATTCAGTCCCTTATAACTGTAGAACTCCATCTTTGTAACTAACATGATTCGTTGTTGCTGTAATGTACAAGAACTTTCTTGTTCCAGCTTCACATGGAGATGGGGGACAGTAATCTAGTCATCAATCTCTATTAGATGTCCCAATTCATTCTCCCTTAATTGTTATCAGACTGAATGATCCCAAAGTCATCATATTTATACTCTGGGATCTTTGTCTAGGTCACTTCAACCCCATGAGGCTCTGCCCTACATGGAAAGAGAATCCCCAGCCCCCTTCATGATTCTGCCACAGGTGTGACCAAGTTGAATTCCATGAATAATCAGTCTGTGGAAGCTCATAATTGGGGATTTTTGGGGGGGTTGATGTAATAATGATGATTGGTGTTAATGAAGACAAATCTTCGACAAAGTGCTTTTCTTTTTTAAATTTAATTTTTATTCTAAACTTAAGAAACAAAACAAACACTTTCATAATAAAGTCGAATAGAAAATGATTGCACACGAAACTACAAATCTATTATGTACAGTTTGCCTTTCCTTTTAAATATACAATAAAATTATCATGTAACTTTCTTTTTTTCCCTCTCACACTAGAGATGGCTATCATCAGATACAAATATGTATGTGTACATATATATGTATATATATGTATGTGCATATGTATGTATGTATATATATATATAATACCATACTGTACATACTGCTATGTATCAGTTCTTTCTCTGGATGTAGATAGCATCCTCCTCTTTAGTTAATTTGGTAATTTTATAATATGTAAAATGACTTAGTTGCTCAAAGTTGTTCTCAAAACAATATTACTATTACTGTGCACATTGTTCTCTTGATTCTACTAATTTTGCACTTCATTATATTGTGTGAGTCTTTCTATGTGTTTTTTTCTAACATCATTGAGCTCATCATTTCATATAGTACAGCAGCATTCCATCAAAATCATATACTACAACTTATTTAGCCATTCTCTAATTGATGGGCATCCCTGCAATTTCCATTTTTTTACCACCACAAAGAGAGCTGCTATAAATATTTTATAACATATAGGATCTTTCTCTTTTCCCCTTATCATCTGGGGAAATATATCTAATAGTGGTATTGATTAGACAAAGGGTATAGGCAGTTTAATAACTCTTTGGGTATAATTCCAGATTGCTCTCCAAAATGGTTGGATCACTTGACAGTTCCCCCAACAAGTGGAATAATGTCCCATTTTTTCCGCATTCCCTCCAACATTTGTCACTTTCCTTTTCTATCATTTTAGCCAATCTGATAGATATAAAATGACATCTCAAAATTGTTTTAATTTGCATTTCTCTAATCAGTAATGATCCAGAGCACTTTTTCATTTGACTACAAATTGTTCTGATTTCTTCCCTGGAAAACTGTCTGTTCATATCATTTGATCTGTTATCAGTTGGAGAATGATTTGTATTCTTATAGATTTGCCAAAGTTCTTTATATATTTGAGATATAAGACCTTTATCTGAGAAACTGTTTATAAAATTTAACCACTTTCCAATTTTCTGCTTTCCTTCTGATCTTGGCTATATTTGTTATATATGTAAAAAAACTTTTAAATTTAGTATTAATAAAATCTATCCATTTTATTACTTATAATGTTATTTCTTATGTATTAAAAATTATTTGTTCATAACTTTGTTCATAAATAAGGCAATATGTTCCATGTTCTTCAAATTTTTTTGAATTATATCCCTTTATATCTAGGTGTATAAATTGACCTGGTCTTGATAAATGTTTTAAAATATTGATCAATGCCCAGTTTCAGCCAGAGTGCTTTCCAGTTTTCTCTATTTTTTTTTTTACCAAATAATGCATTTTTATTTATACACTTTAGTCTTTACACTTATCAAACACAAAGTAACTGTACTCATTTGCTCCTGTAAATTGTATGTCTACTTTATTCCATTGCTCTAACTTTCTGTTTTATAGCCAGTACCAGATAGTTTTGATAATTTCTGCCTTATAATATACTTTTAGATCTGGTACTGCTAAACAAAGTGCTTTTCTTAGAATAGCCCAATAATCTAGTATTATCCAGTATTATGTCAATTTTATGAATGAGATAACTGAGGTCTAAACATATTAAATGGCTTTACAGAATGTTAGAACCTAAGAGTTGGAGGTCTTTTAGGTTTAGGAGGTCATTTAACTCAACCTATATCTGACCCAGACTCTCTTCTACAATGACATCCAAAAAAAGAGGAGGAACATTTTCTCTCTTCTTGAAACCCACTAGTGACTGGGAACTTACTACCTTACAAGTCACCCCCTTTCCAATCTGGGACAGCTCTAATTGTAATGAAGATTTTTTTTATATACATCAAGCAGAATTCTGGATTTCTGCAACTTCCACCCTCTGCCTTTAGTAGATTTAAGCAGAATTTGATTTAATTTAACCAGCATTTATTGTGTCATATATACAAATGCATAGCCATATATATGTGTGTGTACATGTATATATGATATACATGTATTATACATATTTATATCATATATATGTATATATTAATATAAGATATAAATATGGTTATGTGTATACATACATACACACATACCTACACACACACGCATACACACACGCTACGGTATTATGCACTAGGGAGAGAATGAGAATCGTTGTGGTGAAGTGCTTCCACTAGAAAAGAACTCAGCGGTCATCTAGGCCAACCCACTAAAAGGAAACTCAAGCACAAAGAAGTTTAATAAGTTTCCCAGGCTCACCCAGACATCTAGTAACGAAGTCAAGATTTGAACCAAAATTATCTGACTCCTAATCTACTGTTTTTCCCACTGTAGCACACATGCTAAAGTCACAGACAAAATGAGAGTCACAAAAGTAAAGGCATTCTTGCCCTTAAAGAGTTTATCTTCTATGGAAAAGTCTAATTTGCCTTCCATGAGACCTGTTCATATAATTAAAGATTAGTACCCTCCCTCAAAAAATAGTTTCTCCATTAAACCAAGCATATGTCATTTCTTAAATCAGTGGCCACAACTTTTGAAAGTATAAAATGATGAAGAAGGAACTGTATTCAACTTCAGTGACAACAGTTCTCCTAAAGGTCATAGTATCATAGTATAGATTTAGAGCTTGAAGGCCTCTTAGAAGCTATTATTTCCAACTTAAAAAATTTCCAAATAGAGCTCATGCATCCAAAGCATAAGTAACTTGTTCAAGGACACATAAATCTCAAGTGTCTAAGGCGAAATTCGAACCCACATCTTTCTGATTGCAAGGACAACCTTACTATGAGTACTAGGAGGTCATGCTGCCTTTACATCATGGTATCAAAGAACTTGTGAAGCACTAACTTACATATTTCTAGAGTTCTAATGTACTCTTTTTCTATAGTAACAGCATTCATGACATATGATGTCGTATGATTCTGACAACATTTCTGGGAAAGGGTGTGCAAACAAGATTGTGCATAGCCATTGCAGAGATGAGAGACTTGAAGTTCAGGAAGCAATTTGCTCATGACCACGTAATTTAGATCTAGAAGACACCTCAGAAGCCCTCTAGTCCAACCCTCTCGTTTTACATGGGAGAGAAGTGACGGTCCAGGAGGTCACACAGGTTTTAACTTTAGAAGCAGGATTTGAACCAAGGCTCCATGACACCAAAGCTAGAGCTCTTTCCAATGTATTATTCTGACAGTTCTGAAGCACTTGTGAACGTGGAAATCCATTAAAAGTCTATGATTTCCAGGTGATTGAGAGGAAGCCCCATGGGGACATAAGGTCTCAGTGTGGAAGGTGTCAGCTGCTCCCAACAGCCTGAAGCTCCTTGGCACAGGTAATCTTGAACATGGCCAGCACACGTGAGCGGATCTGCTTGGTCTTGGCAGCATAGATGATGGGATTGATGACAGGTGGCACCATTAGGTAGACATTACCCATGAGCACATGGACAATGGGGTTGAGGCTGTTCCCAAAGCGGTGCACCACAGAGAGTCCAATTAGTGGCACATAAAATGCTAGAACCACCCCAATGTGTGAGACACATGTCCCAAAGGCCCTTGCCCGTTCTGTCCTAGATGGCAGCTGTAGCACAGTACGTATGATCAGGAAATAAGAGAGAGATATGAGCACAGCATCAACACCCATAACCAGCAGAATGGCAGTGAGCCCATAAACCACATTGGGCATGGTGTCATCATGGGCTAGCTTCATCATGTCTTGATGTACACAATAGGAATGGGTAAGGACATTTGAGCCACAGAAACGAAGCCTCTTGATGAGCAGTGGTAGAGGGAAGAATAAAAAGGAACCCCGCACAACAGCTACTATGCCTATCTGAGCTGTGACAGTGTTGGTGAGTATAGCTGCATGTCTAAGAGGGTGGCAGATGGCCACATAACGGTCAAAAGCCATGGCCAAGAGGACTGTGGACTCAGTGGCTGAAAGAGCATGGATGAAGAACATCTGGGTGAGACACATATCAAAGGTGATCTCCTGAGAGTTGAACCAGAATAGAGCAAGGATCTTGGGCATGGTGAAGGTGGAGAGGGCCAGGTCAATAGCTGCCAACATGCAAAGGAAGAGGTACATGGGGGCATGTAGACTATGTTCTGTTCTCACAATGAAAACCACTGTGCAGTTGCCCAGCACTGCTACAACATACATGGACAGAAGAGGGAAGGCTATCCAGAACTGGGCAACTTCCAGGCCTGGGAGGCCTATAAGAATGAAGGTGGTGTGGGTGAAGTTGCAGGAGTTCATGATTGGTAGTAAGAGACAGAGCCTGAAGAAGGGGATCAGATCACAGCACCTGCAGGAGATAAAGAGAAATAATAAGGGAGAACAGACCCAATTTCCTCCTTCTAGTGCTCCTGCATCACTTTCTTATAATCCGTTCTTTCCTTTTCCTATTATCCTAGAACTTCCAGAGCCATATCATAGATAATAGTGTCAGATGAACTGATTCTTACTAATGTATTAACCTCCCATCATCCTTTTTGTTTTAAATGGTAGCTCAAAGAGAAATGCTTACCTCAAAGGAAAGAGCTTCCAGTGGATGATTCATGCACAAACATTTGGTTGAAGGAGAGAGTTTGAGTCATGAATGGTATCTGGAAATTTTGAAGACTGGTTTCTGCTTATTATGCTATTCTTTGGAGTATACCTTTCCCTCTACATATCAGCTAAAGCACGCTACTGCTATTTTCCTTGCATTGAGAAAATGAATGGAAGGACACACCTGTGAGAACTCTTAGAGAATGAGGGCTGTTAAAATGGTAGCTACACCTTGTACAGAATCCTGGGGGGAATCTCTGCTCACATTTCAATCACTTATAAACTTCATAACCTATTTTAGCAGGCTCCTATCTGGTCTCCCTGGCTCTAATCTTTCATGGAGGCCGTGGCCAGATTCATTTTCCTAAAGTACAGTTTGATCACATCACTCTTCCGTTCAAACATACAAACAAAAGTGATTGTCTGAGGAAGTAGTCAGGTTTGGAAACCTAGAGAATATGTCTAGTTGGGATTGCATCTTTGCAACAGCTCCATATTATCATATAAAAGGATAAGCTTTTTCTGAGTAGGAGCAGTGCCTAATTCTTTCCTGCAGAACTATCAGTATCTATCTAAAAAGGCATTTAGGTGATATTTATTGAACTAATTTGAAATTAATTTGTCCTATTAAGATTTTGTTACCACTGACCCTGATTGCCTCATCCTTCTTGCTGTGATAGTTTCAGTGAGACCTCCTTGATGTTCTCCTATAGTTGAATGAGGACTAAATGACCCACTTCAGACCTTTCCATTTTGTTCCTTGTTGTTGCAATCAAAGGAGAAGCTGAAATGTTTACTCTTCCCTGTTGTTACCAGGAAAGTAGAAGACACTTGGATTTTTGCTTTCAGGAAAGAAATTCCATAACTATATTATCCTGTCATGTTATCCTGTCATATTTCAAGTCATTCTTCCTTTTTTGGAGCCATCCCCAAATGCTATAACAACAGAAATACTTTCTTCTGGACACCTCAAACTTCCCCTGGCTCTTTTTACCTTCAGCTTTCTGGCTGATAGTCTCCAAGGTGCCAGGGACTTAGCAGATGAAGAGTGGTGACCCAGATGTGGTCTATATTCCCTGGGACTTGAACAAGAGAAAACAAACTAGCAGCATCGAAGATTAAGGTTTGAGTAGGAGCATACATGTATTCCTGATGGGGGAGCAGTCCACACCCTTACTTAGGGGTTACAGTTAGGATCTATTCTCACCTTTCAGCAGTGCTGCAGGAGCTAGCTATCCTGGAGGTGGTAGCAGAAATGAAATAACCTTTGAAGGTCTCTTTCAGTGCCAGAGTTCCACCATACATTTCCATTCAGTTTTCTCTGAACTGCTGCTCTCAGAAGTGTTTCTTGTATTTCTGTAGCTGCAGTGGGAGATCCTGTCATTTTGCCTCAGAGAAGAACGAGTGCAGATGAAAAGAAGAATAAAGTAAAAAGACCTTAATTCTTCATATGGGAGAACTTGAGGATTTGGAGAAGAGGGGTTTCCCAAGATGATTGTGAGTTCTCAGGGACTATCCATAGACCTAGTCAGTGCCAGAAAGGCTTTTAGTTCAAACACTCCTTCCATCCCTGCCTCCCAGCCAGGTGGGAAGCAATATGGTCGAGAAAATGAAATAATGTACCTGCAAAAACTTGGGTTCAAATCCTTCATAAAACACTTACTTGCTGTGCGATTGTGGAGAAACTTTTTAGCCTCTCCTCTGGAAATTGAATGTAATATCACCTACTTGACAGGGCTATTTTGAGCATCAAAGAAGATAATGTATGTAAGGTACTTTTGTTGACCTTAAGGTATTATGTAAATATAAGCCATTATTATTTTACTTTTGCCACAGCATGCTATAGTAGACAAATAATAATAATATTAACAATAATGACAATGACACTAATTACTTTTATCACAGTGCCTGGCATATGACAGGATGGACTTAATAAAGGTTTATTTTGATTGGTTTATTCATAACAACAGCAACACTAACATTAACAATGAAAACAATCATGATAAAAATAACTTGTATTTATATAGAGCTTCGCACTTTAGAAAGATTTTCCAATTTTATTCTCACAGCAAACCTAGGAGGTAGGTGCTATTATCATCACCATTTTGCAAATGAGGAAAATGAGGCGGTTAGAGGTTAACTGACTTGCTCAATATTTAAGACTATATTGGATTTCAGGTGTTTCTGATTCCCAATCCAGTTTTCTATTTAGTGCGCCACCTGTTGGATTATTATGATTGTTATTACTACTGCTGCTGCTGCTATTGTTACAAGTGAGTTTGCATTTATATAAGACTTCAAAGATTTAAAAACACTTTAGGAATATAAACTCTTTGGATCCTCACTACCACCCTGAGATGTAAGTACTTGTAATTACCTTATTGTACAGAAGAAGGAACTGACTTGGAGGGAAAGAAAACTGACTCTGGAATCAGAAGACCTTAGTTCAAACTCTGGCTTTGACACATCTCTTTGTGACACTGCACATGCTATTTAACCTGCCCAGTTCTTAGATTCCTTCATTGTCAAATGAGGGGGGTTCAATTAGATTACCTTTGAAGTCCCTTCCAGCTCTATATCTATGATTCTAAGAGTCAAGCTTCTGACTATTCTGACTAACTCAGTGGTCCTTTCACTGTTTATAAAGTCTCTCTCCTTTCTCCTGTCTCTTAGTCCAACATCCTTCCCCAGCTCTCATTCCTCACTTTTGTTACTGTTCTCCAATCTGAGCAAACCTGGAATCCTCAGCCCTGAGGAGGAGGGGTGCTAGTATACATCATAGCAGTCTTCACACACAGCAGGGAAGGTTCTCTGCCTCTCATTCTCTTCCCAGGTTATTGCTGAACCCCCTAAAATCCCTTCTCCAAGGTGGAGCCTTTTATTCCTTATGGACACATGGGGATCACATTACAAATCCTGAGGTGGTAGTGGGGCATAACAGATTTTCTCTAAGGCACAAGTGATTGATACCAAGCTCAGTACTAAGAATAGTCTGGATAGGAGGAGAGAGAGAAAGAACATGATGAAATGGAGTGTCTGTAGTTGGGATGAAATTATGTATGTGTTAAGAGGAGCAGAGGAGGAAGTCAGGGGTGTTATAAAATAATTCTGAATTTGGAGTTAAAAAAAACAACACTGCATACATGATACCCTGTCTCTGGAGTAATTGGATTTTGGCTCAAATTGTGTCTCTGATAGTTGTTTGACCTTGGGTAAGGTAAGCAACCTCTTTGGATCTCAATTGCTTCATTTGCAATATTAAGATGATTGGACAAGATGGTTTCGGAGGTCCTTTGTAGTGTCAGAGCTCTGATCCTGCAATTCTGAGACCTGTTTTCAAACATTGGCTCTGATAATTTCTGTCTTTGGGTAAATCATTTAAACTCTCCCTCAGTTTCTTCACTTATAAAATTCAAAAGTTGGAAAGGTGATGATATTTAAAGTTCCCTCCTAGTCTAAACATTGTGATTCTAAAAAGGCACAGAGTCAGCTGAGGGCATCACCATGCCTTCTTTTCCATCAGGCAAAGATCTAGCACCATTACAGAATCTGTATGGACAGATCCCTTAAGTCCTTTATAACTCTTAAACCATCACTCCAAGAGACTTAAGTCTACAGGGAAGTTCATGAATTTACATCCCTTCTCTTTCTCTTTTCAGTAGAATAAAGGCTCATCTTCTCTATTTCTCTTAATTTGGGGCAATTTTCTTTCATGATTTCAGTCCCCATTCTCCCACTGCCGTTCAGCTTCTCTCTATAGAGAATGATCCTCAAACCAAGATACCCTGCCATCTACCTTCCTCTCTACTTTTTTTAATCAAAAGCAACCCCTCCCTGTGTTTCTACTAACATCTTGTCCTATAGCTCCCATCTCAGCTATCAAACCATCCTAACTATAACTGTCTTATTCTTTCTCTCCCTTGTTCCCTTGGACTCTATAGCAGATAAGGCTAAGCCCAGACAGTATATATGAAATATTACTATCACTCAACCTACCCCATGCATGTCTAATGGGATGAATCGATGCTTAATTTTGGCCACCTTTCAGTTACTCTTGGACCCCCATTCCACTAAAGCTGTCCTATTCTTCTCTGCTAACAACCCAGACTGACTTACTCACCAAGAGAGCAGCACAGACAAGCCACCCATGAGAAGAGTAATCTGGTTGACCCTATTTGGCTTCAGCCTTCTTATAATGCTGCCAAGAAACCCTCATGGGGTTTGGTTTAGGGAGGGAGATTGCTAAAAATGTTGTGTGTGTTTATGTGCATGCATGGTGGTTGTGGTGGATTCCCTAGAGGACTTTGAAGGCAGAAAAAATACATTTTTATGATAGTTTTCTCTTTTAAATTCAGTAAACTGTCAGTCTCTTTTAATTTATAGGATTAAAGCCAAACTCTTCACAGTGTCCATCTAATGCCTGAATCCATCCTACAAATTCCATACCCATTCGTTCATTCAACCAAACAAATAACCAACCAAACAACATATCTTTATGAACACATACTACATTCACAACTTTGACACTGTGACAGATTATAAAAATACAAACAAACAAACGAATGAATGAAGAAACAAAAAAGTAAGTAAGTAAAGGTTCCTGCTCTCCTGAAGCTCAGAGTATCATCAGGAAATAATGTAGAAAAACTAGGAATTTTAAAGACAGTTTTTGAGAAATTAGACTAAGGAAGATTGTTAAATCTCTTATCTTCCATATAGTACAAGGAAACAATGGAGAGAAAGAATAAGACAGTTATAGTTAGGATGGTTTGATAGTTGAGATGGGAGCTCCCATTGAGATGGGAGGTTAGTAGAATCACAGGGAGGGATTGCTTTGGATTAAATGCTAAATCTCCCAAGGCAAATCTTTGGGAGTTATACTGTGGAAAAATAATAAAAATCCTTAATACAGGGAGAGCCCTTTCTCACTTAATCTCTCATTGACCCAGTTTTGAAGCAAGAGAAAATGGAACAATAAGATGCTTATCTCTATTTGATGGGTAAGGGAGGGGCTGAAGAGGTGAAATGAGGAATACAGCAATTTGGTGACAAATTTGGAGTTCAAGCCAAGTCCCTGGTTCCTCTCTTTTTTCAGTCACCAGACCAGGCCTACTCAGTAGCCCAGAAAAACACGCTTTCAGTTAGAGAGAAGGGAACTCAGAGACCATCTAGTCCAACTGTAGCCTGAATATAAATCTTTTTTTATACAATATTTCTGACACTTCAGTCAATTTGAACTTCTCACTGTTTCCCCTTCTAACCTTTCCCCACACAACATACACACATACAAAAGATATATTCTCATTTCTTCTCTGTGACTATGATGGTTCCTGTCTGTTACGTCCATGTTATCTACTTCATCCCCACCCCACCCCGCCGAAAAAATTCTACTGATTGTTCAAGGCCCAACTAAGCTTCTACCTCCTCTCTGTAGCCTTACTTGACAGCTCTACCTCACATTAATCTCTCTCCTTGATCTGCCCCATCCCATTATATCTATATCCTTGCTATGGGTACCTGGTCTTAGTCAATCCATCCTTTTACACTATATAAAGCTCAATAATTCTTCATTCCCCATTCCCCTTCTCACATAAACCTGTGCCCTGTGATCCTTGCCTTGTTTGATTTTGCCTCCACTGGGGGCAAGGGGAGGGACAGAGACAGAGGCAGATACAGAAACACAGACAGACAGACAGACAGAGACAGAAAGAGAGAGAAGGAGAGAAACAGAGAGACAGAGACAGACTGACAAAGAAATAGGGAGAGAGTTAAAAGAATAGAGACATTTTAGTATATATAGAGAGAGAAACAGAGAAAGAGAGAGAGATGGAGAGATAGAGAGACAGAGACCTTGGGGCTGAAGAAAAAAGCTTTCTAAAGTTTTCAGCATATGAGAGGGGAATAATCCATCATCTCTCACTGGAGATCCAAGTGAACTGTTGCTAGAAACATAGAAGAAATTCTGAGATTGTAGAAAGGAAGATATGATCTTTGTTCAGTGGCATCCACAGCTGGCTTTCAGTCATCCTTCCATTGTCCATGTATTCAGATTTCCTTTTTGGTACGAGAGCCACAAAGCAAGTAGCTTATGATTAGGAACACCAGAAGAAGTAAAGAGACTGGAACCAAACTGGCCTGAATATAAAGCCCCTGGAGGGCAAAACTGAAGATCAAATGTGAGAGGCATATATTTTGAGCCTAGGAAGATCTCAGTAACCAGGAGAAGATGACTTGATCTGTGGTTAATCCCTATAGATAAGTGAACTGGGGGAATGAAGGGGGGGTGTGGAAGTAGGACTGATTTCTCCCACAATATTCTCAATTTGTTTCTAATTGGTGTAGCTAACTCCTTTAATTCCCAAAACCATGGTTTCATGTGGTTGGGTCTCTAATCCTCTTCTTCTTACCACTCCACACACACACACACACACACACACACACACACACACACACACACAC